>NC_090983.1:104662500-104727500 GCF_041146395.1 Eulemur rufifrons | reverse complement strand
GTTCCTATTTCTCCCCTTAACACGTAAACCTCACCGTGCGCCTAACTTTAACCTCTTATCCTAACGTCAATGCATAACCCATTTCCTCAGAACAACCCCTATCCCATAATTCTAACCCTATCTCCTAGTCATCACTGTGACACCTAATCTCTAACCCTAATTCTAAACCGCTAACCCTAACCGTAACCCTACCTACAACCCTAACACTGACAGTAACCCTTACTTCTAACCCCAACGCTATGCCTCACAAAAACCCTAACCCTTGACCCTAACCCCTCACCCTAACCCCTAAGCCTTACCCTAGCCCTTAACCCTAATCCGAATCCTAACCATTAAACCTAACCCTAGCTCTTAAAGCTAACCCTAAACCTTACCCTCACGACTAGACCTAACCCTGACACTAACCTAACACCTAACCCTAACCAGAACCCCTAAAGCTAACCCTGAACCCTATCCCTAACCCTAGCAGTAAACTTTAACCCTAAACCTAAGCCCAACCCGTAACCCTAATCCTATCCTTTTATCCTAAAACTAACCCCTAAACCTAACCCCTATACCTCACCCTAACTCTAACCCCAATCCTAATTGTAACCATACCCCTTCATTTTTTTTTTTTTTTGATCATATAGATTCTTTTTTTTTTTTTTTTTTTTTTTTTTTTTTTTTTATTTTACAGAATCAAAGAGTCTAACAGTATATCTTGTTAGATACAGTATGTCCTCATAATGTATACATTATTTCTTGTACAATGATATGAAATAATATGGGAAATATTCATGATAAATTATTAAATGAACAGTGCAAGTTAAAAACAATAGTTTCATATTTTTTTCCCCACCCCCCCTTTCCCGAGTCAGCACCTTCAAATGTTACCACTCCCCAAACGGTGCGCAATGCACTCATTGTGTAGGCATACCCCCATCCCCTCCCCCACCCCCCACCTCAGTCTGATGTCCAATTGGTGTCGTTTCCAGATTTTTATTTAGGTGATGATCAAGGAATCCAATTTTCTGGTTAGTACATGTGATGCTTGTTTTTCCATTCTTGGGATACTTCACTTAATATAATGGGTTCCAACTCTCTCCAGGAGAACCATAGAGATGTTGTATCTTCATCATTCCTTATAGCTGAGTAGTATTCCATGGTATACATATACCACAGTTTACTAATCCAATCATGTGTTGATGGGCATTTGGGTTGTTTCCACATCTTTGCTATTGTGAATTGTGCTGCTATAAACATTTGGGTACACGTGCCTTTCTTACACAATGACCTTTTTTCCTTTGGGTATATGCCCAGTAATGGGATTGCGGGGTCAAATGGCAGGTCTACTTGAATCTGTTTAAGATACCTCCATAATGCTTTCCACAGAGGTTGCACTAGTTTGCAGTCCCACCAGCAGTGTATTAGTGTTCCTGTCTCTCCACACCCACGCCAACATGTGTTGTTTTGGGTTTTTTTGATAAAGGCCATTCTCACTGGGGTTAAGTGATATCTCATTGTGGTTTTGATTTGCATTTCCCTGATGATTAGAGATGTTGAACACTTTTTCATATGTTTGTTAGCCATTTTTATATCTTCTTTTGAAAAATTTCTATTCATGTCCTTTGCCCACTTTTTGATAGGGTTGCTTGATTTTTTCTTGCTGATTTTCCTGAGTTCTAAATAGATTCTTGTTATCAGTCCTTTATCTGATGTGTAGTATGCAAAAATTTTTTCCCATTCTGTAGGTGGTCTGTTTATTCTCTGGACTGTTTCTTTGGCTGTGCAGAAGCTTTTTAATGTAATCATGTCCCATTCATTTATTTTTGTTGCTGCTGTGATTGCCTTGGGGGTCTTCTTCATAAATTCTTTGCCTAGGCCAATGTCTGTAAGAGTCTTTCCTACATTTTCTTCTAGAATTCTGATTGTATCACGCCTAAGGTTTAAGTCTGTTATCCACCCATACCCCTTCATAAAACACTAACTCCTAACCGCTAACCCTAACACTAACCAAAAACCCTAATCACTAATCCCTAACCCTAACGCTTAACCTTTACCCTAACCGTTAACCCTCACCCTAAATTTTAACACTGACCCTAACCTTAAACTTTAACTCTAAGCCTAACCCATAACCCTACAGTAAGGAAGATCCTTAATGCTAATGGGCTCCCTTATCCCTAACCCTAACACTACAGCTAAAAATAACCCTAACCTTGGATCCTTAAACCTAACCCCCAACACTTACTTTAACCCCAATCCCTAACCCTAATCCTAAGCATTAAACCTAACCCTATCTCTTAACCCTAACGCTAGCCCTTACCTTAACGCCTAGATCTAACCCTACATCTAACCTACCGCCTAACCCTAACCTTAAGCCCTAATGCTAACACTAACCCTGACCCCTAAACCTACCCGTAACCCTTAACACTAACCCTATCCATGAACCTAAACCCTGACCCTAACCATTACCCGCACCCAAGCATTTAACCCTGACCCTAATCCTAATCCTTAATGCTAACCCCAACACTAAATCCTAACCCTAAGGCCAACACTTATCCCTAATCCTATCCCTTAACCCTAACCCTAACCCTAATGCTAACCCCTAAATGTAACTCTAACCGTGACCAGTAAACCTAACCCTAACCTTTAACACATTTATAGCACATAACTCTAACTCAAAAACTAACCCTAACCCTAACCCTAACCCTAAACCCTAACTCTTAACCTTAACCCTAAGCGTTAACTCTCACGCTAACCTTTAATACTAACCCTGATCCTAATCTCCAACCCTAAACCTAAGACTTAACCCTAACCCTGTACCAAACCCTAACCCCTCATCTTAACCCTAACCGTAAACCTCAACCCTAAACCAAAGTGTAACCGTTAAACCTAAGAGTAACCTTTAACCCTAACCATATTCCCTAACCCTAAGCCCTCACCCTAACCCTAACCATAATCCTAACCCTAAATCTAATTCTCAGACTTCTTGCTTTCTTAGAGTTTAAAAAGCCTGCATCCTGCCATGCCATGCGTGAAAGGAGGCTCTACCACTTTGTCCTGCATGAAACCCACGGGCCCATACCCAGAGTATGATAAAGTGGGTTCCCGGGTACAAGCCCAGCCCCCTAAACTCCCCCCGCCCGCCTAATGCAGACAGGGCCCGTGCGCTAAGCATAAACAATACCTTTAACAGATAACCCTAACCCTGAACATAACACCGAACCCTGTTCCTATTTCTCCCCTTAACACGTAAACCTCACCGTGCGCCTAACTTTAACCTCTTATCCTAACGTTAATGCATAACCCATTTCCTGAGAACAACCCCTATCCCATAATTCTAACCCTATCTCCTAGTCATCACTGTGACACCTAATCCCTAACCCTAATTCTAAACCGCTAACCCTAACCGTAACCCTACCTACAACCCTAACACTGACAGTAACCCTTACTTCTAATCCCAACGCTATGCCTAACAAAAACCCTAACCCTTGACCCTAACCCTTCACCCTAACCCCTAAGCCTTACCATAACCCTTAACCCTAATCCTAATCCTAACCATTAAACCTAACCCTAGCTCTTAAAGCTAACCCTAAACCTTACCCTCACGACTAGACCTAACCCTGACACTAACCTAACACCTAATCCTAACCAGAACCCCTAAAGCTAACCCTGAACCCTATCCCTAACCCTAGCAGTAAACTTTAACCCTAAACCTAAGCCCAACCCGTAACCCTAATCCTATCCTTTTACCCTAAAACTAACCCCTATACCTCACCCTAACTCTAACCCCAATCCTAATTCTAACCATACCCCTTCATAAAACACTAACTCCTAACCGCTAACCCTAACACTAACCAAAAACCCTAATCACTAATCCGTAACCCTATCGCTTAACCTTTACCCTAACCGTTAACCCTCACCCTAAATCTTAACACTGACCCTAACCTTAAACTTTAACTATAAGCCTAACCCTTAACCCTACAGTAAGGAAGACCCTTAATGCTAATGGGATCCCTTATCCCTAACCCTAACACTACAGCTAAAAATAACCCTAACCTTGGATCCTTAAACCTAACCCCTAACACTTACTTTCACCCCAAACCCTAACCCTAATCCTAACCATTAAACCTAACCCTATCTCTTAACCCTAACGCTAGCCCTTACCCTAACGCCTAGATCTAACCCTAAATCTAACCTACCGCTAATCCTAACCTTAAGCCCTAATGCTAGCTCTAACCGTGAACCCTAAATCTACCCGTAACCCTTAACACTAACCCTATCCGTGAACCTTAACCCTGACCCTAACCATTACCCGCACCCAAGCATTTAACCCTGACCCTAACCCTAATCCTTACTGCTAAGCCTAACACTACACCCTAACCCTAAGCCCAAGAGTTATCCCTAATCCTATCCCTTAACCCTAACCCTAACCCTAATGCTACCCCCTAAACGTAACCCTAACCGTGACCAGTAAACCTAACCCTAACCTCTAACACAAACCATAGCACATAACTCTAACCCTAAAACTAACCCTAACCCTAACCCTAACCCTAAACCGTAACTCTTAACCTTAACCCTAAGCGTTAACTCTCACGCTAACCTTTAATCCTAACCCTAATCCTAATCTTCAACCCTAAACCTAACACTTAACCCTAACCCTGTACCAAACCCTAACCCCTCATCTTAACCCTAACCGTAAACCTCAACCCTAAACCAAAGTGTAACCGTTAAACCTAAGAGTAACCTTTAACCCTAACCCTAATCCCTAATCCTAAGCCCTCACCCTAACACTAAACTTCATCCTTAACCCTAACCAGAATCCTAACCCTAAATCTAATTCTCAGACTTCTTGCTTTCTTAGAGTTTAGAAAGCCTGCAATCCTCCCATGCCATGCGTGAAAGGAGGCTCTACCACTGCGTCATGCATGAAACCCATGGGCCCATACCCAGAGTATGATAGAGTGGGTTCCCGGGTACAATCCCAGCCCCCTAAACTCCCCCCGCCGGCCCAATGCAGAGAGTGCCCGTGCGCTAAGCATAAACAATACCTTTAACATGTAACCCTAACCCTGAACATAACACCGAACCCTGTTCCTATTTCTCCCCTTAACACGTAAACCTCACCGTGCGCCTAACTATAACCTCTTATCCTAACGTTAATGCATAACCCATTTCCTGAGAACAACCCCTATCCCATAATTCTTACCCTATCTCCTAGTCATCACTGTGACACCTAATCCCTAACCCTAATTCTGAAGCGATAACCCTAACCGTAACCCTACCTACAACCCTAACACTGACAGTAACCCTTACTTCTAACCCCAACGCTATGCCTAACAAAAACCCTAACCCTTGACCCTAACCCTTCACCCTAACCCCTAAGCCTTACCCTAACCCTTAACCCTAATCCTAATCCTAACCATTAAACCTAACCCTAGCTCTTAAAGCTAACCCTAAACCTTACCCTCACGACTAGACCTAACCCTGACACTAACCTAACACCTAACCCTAACCAGAACACCTAAAGCTAACCCTGAACCCTATAGATAACCCTAGCAGTAAACTTTAACCCTAAACCTAAGCCCAACCCGTAACCCTAATCCTATCATTTTACCCTAAAACTAACCCCTAAACCTAACCCCTATACCTCACCCTAACTCTAACCCCAATCCTAATTCTAACCATACCCCTTCATAAAACACTAACTCCTAACCGCTAACCCTAACACTAACCAAAAACCCTAATCACTAATCCCTAACCCTAACGCTTAACCTTTACCCTAACCTTTAACCCTCACCCTAAATCTTAACACTGACCCTAACCTTAACCTTTAACTCTAAGCCTAACCCTTAACCCTACAGTAAGGAAGACCCTTAATGATAATGGGATCCCTTATCCCTAACCCTAACACTACAGCTAAAAATAACCCTAACCTTTGATCCTTAAACCTAACCCCTAACACTTACTTTAACCCCAAACCCTAACCCTAATCCTAAGCATTAATCCTAAACCTATCTCTTAACCCTAACGTTATCCCTTACACTAAGGCCTAGATCTAACCCTAAATCTAACCTACCGCCTAATCCTAAACTTAAGCCCTAATGCTAACTCTAACCCTCAACCCTAAACCTACCCGTAACCCTTAACACTAACCCTATCCGTGAACCTTAACCCTGACCCTAACCATTACCCGCACCCAAGCATTTAACCCTGACCCTAACCCTAATCCTTAATGCTAACCCTAACACTAAACCCTAACCTTAAGCCCAACACTTATCCCTAATCCTATCCCTTAACCCTAACCCTAACCCTAACCCTAATGCTACCCCCTAAACGTAACCCTAACCGTGACCAGTAAACCTAACCCTAACCTCTAACACAAACCATAGCACATAACTCTAACCCTAAAACTAACCCTAACCCTAACCCTAAACCGTAACTCTTAACCTTAACCCTAAGCGTTAACTCTCACGCTAACCTTTAATCCTAACCCTAATACTAATCTTCAACCCTAAACCTAACACTTAACCCTAACTCTGTACCAAACCCTAACCCCTCATCTTAACCCTAACCGTAAACCTCAACCCTAAACCAAAGTGTAACCGTTAAACCTAAGAGTAACCTTTAACCCTAACCCTAATCCCTAACCCTAAGCCCTCACCCTAACACTAAACTTCATCGTTAACCCTAACCAGAATCCTAACCCTAAATCTAATTCTCAGACTTCTTGCTTTCTCAGAGTTTAGAAAGCCTGCAATCCTCCCATGCCATGCGTGAAAGGAGGCTCTACCACTGGGTCCTGCATGAAACCCACGGGCCGATACCCAGAGTATGATAGAGTGGGTTCCCGGGTACAAGTCCAGCCCCCTAAACTCCCCCCGCCCGCGCAATGCAGACAGGGCCCGTGCGCTAAGCATTAACAATACCTTTAACAGATAACCCTAACCCTGAACATAACTCCCAACCCTGTTCCTATTTCTCCGCTTAACACGTAAACCTCACCGTGCGCCTAACTTTAACCTCTTATCCTAACGTTAATGCATAACCCATTTCCTGAGAACAACCCCTATCCCATAATTCTAACCCTATCTCCTAGTCATCACTGTGACACCTAATCCCTAACCATAATTCTAAACAGCAAACCCTAACCGTAACCCTACCTACTACCCTAACACTGACAGTAACCCTTACTTCTAACCCCAACGCTATTCCTAACAAAAACCCTAACCTTTGACCCTAACCCTTCACCCTAACCCCTAAGCCTTACCCTAACCCTTAACCCTAATCCTAATCCTAACCATTAAACCTAACCCTAGCTCTTAAAGATAACCCTAAACCTTATCCTGACGACTAGACCTAACCCTGACACTAACCTAACACCTAACCCTAACCAGAACCCCTAAAGCTAACCCTGAACCCTATCCCTAATCCTAGCAGTAAACTTTAACCCTAAACCTAAGCCCAACCCGTAACCCTAATCCTATCCTTTTACCCTAAAACTAACCCCTAAACCTAACACCTATACCTCACCGTAACTCTAACCCCAATCCTAATTCTAACCATACCCCTTCATAAAACACTAACTCCTAACCGCTAACCCTAACACTAACCAAAAACCCTAATCACTAATCCCTAACCCTAACGCTTAACCTTTACCCTAACCGTTAACCCTCACCCTAAATCTTAACACTGACCCTAACCTTAACCTTTAACTCTAAGCCTAACCCTTAACCCTACAGTAAGGAAGACCCTTAATGCTAATGGGATCCCTTATCCCTAACCCTAACACTACAGCTAAAAATAACCCTAACCTTTGATCCTTAAACCTAACCCCTAACACTTACTTTAACCCCAAACCCTAACCCTAATCCTAAGCATTAAACCTAACCCTATCTCTTAACCCTAACGCTAGCCCTTACCCTAACGCCTAGATCTAACCCTAAATCTAACCTACCACCTAATCCTAACCTTAAGCCCTAATGCTAACTCTAACCCTGAACCCTAAACCTACCCGTAACCCTTAACACTAACCCTATCCGTGAACCTTAACCCTGACCCTAACCATTACCCGCACCCAAGCATTTAACCCTGACCCTAACACTAATCCTTAATGCTAACCCTAACACTAAACCCTAACCCTAAGCCCAACACTTATCCCTAATCCTATCCCTTAACCCTAACCCTAACCCTAATGCTACCCCCGAAACATAACCCTAACCGTGACCAGTAAACCTAACCCTAACCTCTAACACAAACCATAGCACATAACTCTAACCCTAAAACTAACCCTAACCCTAACCCTAACCCTAACCCTAAACCCTAACTCTTAACCTTAACCCTAAGCGTTAACTCTCACGCTAACCTTTAATCCTAACCCTAATCCTAATCTTCAACCCTAAACCTAACACTTAACCCTAACCCTGTACCAAACCCTAACCCCTCATCTTAACCCTAACCGTAAACCTCAACCCTAAACCAAAGTGTAACCGTTAAACCTAAGAGTAACCTTTAACCCTAACCCTAATCCCTAACCCTAAGCCCTCACCCTAACACTAAACTTCATCCTTAACCCTAACCAGAATCCTAACCCTAAATCTAATTCTCAGACTTCTTGCTTTCTTAGAGTTTAGAAAGCCTGCAATCCTCCCATGCCATGCGTGAAAGGAGGCTCTACCACTGTGTCCTGCATGAAACCCACGGGCCCATACCCAGAGTATGATAGAGTGGGTTCCCGGGTACAATCCCAGCCCCCTAAACTCGCCCCGCCCGCCTAATGCAGACAGGGCCCGTGCGCTAAGCATAAACAATACCTTTAACAGATAACCCTAACCCTGAACATAACACCCAACCCTGTTCCTATTTCTCCCCTTAACACCTAAACCTCACCGTGCGCCTAACATTAACCTCTTATCCTAACGTTAATGCATAACCCATTTCCTGAGAACAACCCCTATCCCATAATTCTAACCCTATCTCCTAGTCATCACTGTGACACCTAATCCCTAACCCTAATTCTAAACCGCTAACCCTAACCGTAACCCTACCTACAACCCTAACAATGACAGGAACCCTTACTTCTAACCCCAACGCTATGCCTAACAAAAACCCTAACCCTTGACCCTAACCCTTCACCCTAACCCCTAAGCCTTACCCTAACCCTTAACCCTAATCCTAATCCTAACCATTAAACCTAACCCTAGCTCTTAAAGCTAACCCTAAACCTTATCCTGACGACTTGACCTAACCCTGACACTAACCTAACACCTAACCCTAATCAGAACCCCTAAAGCTAACCCTGAACCCTATCCCTAACCCTAGCAGTAAACTTTAACCCTAAACCTAAGCCCAACCCGTAACCCTAATCCTATCCTTTTACCCTAAAACTAACCCCTAAACCTAACCCCTATACCTCACCCTAACTCTAACCCCAATCCCAATTCTAACCATACCCCTTCATAAAACACTAACTCCTAACCGCTAACCCTAACACTATCCAAAAACCCTAATCACTAATCCCTAACCCTAACGCTTAACCTTTACCCTAACCGTTAACCCTCACCCTAAATCTTAACACTGACCCTAACCTTAACCTTTAACTCTAAGCCTAACCCTTAACCCTACAGTAAGGAAGACCCTTAATGCTAATGGGATCCCTTATCCCTAACCCTAACACTACAGCTAAAAATAACCCTAACCTTGGATCCTTAAACCTAACCCCTAACACTTACTTTCACCCCAAACCCTAACCCTAATCCTAAGCATTAAACCTAACCCTATCTCTTAACCCTAACGCTAGCCCTTACCCTAAGGCCTAGATCTAACCCTAAATCTAACCTACCGCCTAATCCTAACCTTAAGCTCTAATGCTAACTCTAACCCTGAACCCTAAACCTACCCGTAACCCTTAACACTAACCCTATCCGTGAACCTTAACCCGGACCCTAACCATTACCCGCACCCAAGCATTTAACCCTGACCCTAACCCTAATCCTTAATGCTAACCCTAACACTAAACCCTAACCCTAAGCCCAACACTTATCCCTAATCCTATCCCTTAACCCTAACCCTAACCCTAATGCTACCCCCTAAACGTAACCCTAACCGTGACCAGTAAACCTAACCCTAACCTCTAACACAAACCATAGCACATAACTCTAACCCTAAAACTAACCCTAACTCTAACCCTAACCTTAAACCGTAACTCTTAACCTTAACACTAAGCGTTAACTCTCACGCTAACCTTTAATCCTAACCCTAATCCTAATCTTCAACCCTAAACCTAACACTTAACCCTAACCCTGTACCAAACCCTAACCCCTCATCTTAACCCTAACCGTAAACCTCAACCCTAAACCAAAGTGTAACCGTTAAACCTAAGAGTAACCTTTAACCCTAACCCTAATCCCTAACCCTAAGCCCTCACCCTAACACTAAACTTCATCCTTAACCCTAACCAGAATCCTAACCCTAAATCTAATTCTCAGACTTCTTGCTTCCTTAGAGTTTAGAATGCCTGCAATCCTCCCATGCCATGCGTGAAAGGAGGCTCTACCACTGTGTCCTGCATGAAACCCCCGGGCCCATACCCAGAGTATTATAGAGTGGGTTCCCGGGTACAATCCCAGCCCCCTAAACTCCACCCGCCCTCCCAATGCAGACAGGGCCCGTGCGCTAAGCATAAACAATACCTTTAACAGATAACCCTAACCCTGAACATAACACCCAACCCTGTTCCTATTTCTCCCCTTAACACCTAAACCTCACCGTGCGCCTAACTTTAACCTCTTATCCTAACGTTAATGCATAACCCATTTCCTGAGAACAACCCCTATCCCATAATTCTAACCCTATCTCCTAGTCATCACTGTGACACCTAATCCCTAACCCTAATTCTAAACCGCTAACCCTAACCGTAACCCTACCTACAACCCTAACACTGACAGTAACCCTTATTTCTAACCCCAACGCTATGCCTAACAAAAACCCTAACCCTTGACCCTAACCCTTCACCCTAACCCCTAAGCCTTACCCTAACCCTTAACCCTAATCCTAATCCTAACAATTAAACCTAACCCTAGCTCTTAAAGCTAACCCTAAACCTTATCCTGACGACTTGACCTAACCCTGACACTAACCTAACACCTAACCCTAACCAGAACCCGTAAAGCTAACCCTGAACCCTATCCCTAACCCTAGCAGTAAACTTTAACCCTAAACCTAAGCCCAACCCGTAACCCTAATCCTATCCTTTTACCCTAAAACTAACCCCTAAACCTAACCCCTATACCTCACCCTAACTCTAACCCCAATCCCAATTCTAACCATACCCCTTCATAAAACACTAACTCCTAACCGCTAACCCTAACACTATCCAAAAACCCTAATCACTAATCCCTAACCCTAACGCTTAACCTTTACCCTAACCGTTAACCCTCACCCTAAATCTTAACACTGACCGTAACCTTAACCTTTAACTCTAAGCCTAACCCTTAACCCTACAGTAAGGAAGACCCTTAATGCTAATGGGATCCCTTATCCCTAACCCTAACACTACAGCTAAAAATAACCCTAACCTTGGATCCTTAAACCTAACCCCTAACACTTACTTTCACCCAAACCCTAACCCTAATCCCAAGCATTAAACCTAACCCTATCTCTTAACCCTAACGCTAGCCCTTACCCTAAGGCCTAGATTTAACCCTAAATCTAACCTACCGCCTAATCCTAACCTTAAGCTCTAATGCTAACTCTAACCCTGAACCCTAAACCTACCCGTAACCCTTAACACTAACCCTATCCGTGAACCTTAACCCTGACCCTAACCATTACCCACACCCAAGCATTTAACCCAGACCCTAACCCTAATCCTTAATGCTAACCCTAACACTAAACCCTAACCCTAAGCCCAACACTTATCCCTAATCCTATCCCTTAACCCTAACCCTAACCCTAATGCTACCCCCTAAACGTAACCCTAACCGTGACCAGTAAACCTAACCCTAACCTCTAACACAAACCATAGCACATAACTCTAACCCTAAAACTAACCCTAACCCTAACCCTAACCCTAAACCGTAACTCTTAACCTTAACACTAAGCGTTAACTCTCACGCTAACCTTTAATCCTAACCCTAATCCTAATCTTCAACCCTAAACCTAACACTTAACCCTAACCCTGTACCAAACCCTAACCCCTCATCTTAACCCTAACCGTAAACCTCAACCCTAAACCAAAGTGTAACCGTTAAACCTAAGAGTAACCTTTAACCCTAACCCTAATCCCTAACCCTAAGCCCTCACCCTAACACTAAACTTCATCCTTAACCCTAACCAGAATCCTAACCCTAAATCTAATTCTCAGACTTCTTGCTTTCTTAGAGTTTCGAAAGCCTGCAATCCTCCCATGCCATGCGTGAAAGGAGGCTCTACCACTGCGTCCTGCATGAAACCCACGGGCCCATACCCAGAGTATTATAGAGTGGGTTCCCGGGTACAATCCCAGCCCCCTAAACTCCACCCGCCCTCCCAATGCAGACAGGGCCCGTGCGCTAAGCATAAACAATACCTTTAACAGATAACCCTAACCCTGAACATAACACCCAACCCTGTTCCTATTTCTCCCCTTAACACCTAAACCTCACCGTGCGCCTAACTTTAACCTCTTATCCTAACGTTAATGCATAACCCATTTCCTGAGAACAACCCCTATCCCATAATTCTAACCCTATCTCCTAGTCATCACTGTGACACCTAATCCCTAACCCTAATTCTAAACCGCTAACCCTAACCGTAACCCTACCTACAACCCTAACACTGACAGTAACCCTTACTTCTAACCCCAACGCTATGCCTAACAAAAACCCTAACCATTGACCCTAACCCTTCACCCTAACCCCTAAGCCTTACCCTAACCCTTAACCCTAATCCTAATCCTAACAATTAAACCTAACCCTAGCTCTTAAAGCTAACCCTAAACCTTATCCTGACGACTTGACCTAACCCTGACACTAACCTAACACCTAACCCTAACCAGAACCCGTAAAGCTAACCCTGAACCCTATCCCTAACCCTAGCAGTAAGCTTTAACCCTAAACCTAAGCCCAACCCGTAACCCTAATCCTATCCTTTTACCCTAAAACTAACCCCTAAACCTAACCCCTATACCTCACCCTAACTCTAACCCCAATCCCAATTCTAACCATACCCCTTCATAAAACACTAACTCCTAACCGCTAACCCTAACACTATCCAAAAACCCTAATCACTAATCCCTAACCCTAACGCTTAACCTTTACCCTAACCGTTAACCCTCACCCTAAATCTTAACACTGACCCTAACCTTAACCTTTAACTCTAAGCCTAACCCTTAACCCTACAGTAAGGAAGACCCTTAATGCTAATGGGATCCCTTATCCCTAACCCTAACACTACAGCTAAAAATAACCCTAACCTTGGATCCTTAAACCTAACCCCTAACACTTACTTTCACCCAAACCATAACCCTAATCCTAAGCATTAAACCTAACCCTATCTCTTAACCCTAACGCTAGCGCTTACCCTAAGGCCTAGATTTAACCCTAAATCTAACCTACCGCCTAATCCTAACCTTAAGCTCTAATGCTAACTCTAACCCTGAACCCTAAACCTACCCGTAACCCTTAACACTAACCCTATCCGTGAACCTTAACCCTGACCCTAACCATTACCCGCACCCAAGCATTTAACCCAGACCCTAACCCTAATCCTTAATGCTAACCCTAACACTAAACCCTAACCCTAAGCCCAACACTTATCCCTAATCCTATCCCTTAACCCTAACCCTAACCCTAATGCTACCCCCTAAACGTAACCCTAACCGTGACCAGTAAACCTAACCCTAACCTCTAACACAAACCGTAGCACATAACTCTAACCCTAAAACTAACCCTAACCCTAACCCTAACCCTAAACCGTAACTCTTAACCTTAACCCTAAGCGTTAACTCTCACGCTAACCTTTAATCCTAACCCTAATCCTAATCTTCAACCCTAAACCTAACACTTAACCCTAACCCTGTACCAAACCCTAACCCCTCATCTTAACCCTAACCGTAAACCTCAACCCTAAACCAAAGTGTAACCGTTAAACCTAAGAGTAACCTTTAAACCTAACCCTAAACCCTAACACTAAGCCCTCACCCTAACACTAAACTTCATCCTTAACCCTAACCAGAATCCTTACCCTAAATCTAATGCACAGACTTCTTGCTTTCTTAGAGTTTAGAAAGCCTGCAATCGTCCCATGCCATGCGTGTAAGGAGGCTCTACCACTGCGTCCTGCATGAAACGCACGGGCCCATACCCAGAGTATGATAGAGTGGGTTCCCGGGTTCAATCCCAGCCCCCTAAACTCCCCCCGCCCGCCCAATGCAGACAGGGCCCGTGCGCTAAGCATAAACAATACCTTTAACAGATAACCCTAACCCTGAACATAACACCCAACCCTGTTCCTATTTCTCCCCTTAACACGTAAACCTCACCTTGCGCCTAACTATAACCTCTTATCCTAACGTTAATGCATAACCCATTTCCTGAGAACAACCCCTATCCCATAATTCTAACCCTATCTCCTAGTCATCACTGTGACACCTAATCCCTAACCCTAATTCTAAACAGCTAACCCTAACCGTAACCCTACCTACTACCCTAACACTGACAGTAACCCTTACATCTAACCCCAACGCTATGCCTAACAAAAACCCTAACCCTTGACCCTAACCCTTCACCCTAACCCCTAAGCCTTACCCTAACCCTTAACCCTAATCCTAATCCTAACCATTAAACCTAACCCTAGCTCTTAAAGCTAACCCTAAACCTTACCCTCACGACTAGACCTAACCCTGATACTAACCTAACACCTAACCCTAACCAGAACCCCTAAAGCTAACCCTGAATCGTATCCCTAACCCTAGCAGTAAAGTTTAACCCTAAACCTAAGCCCAACCCCTAACCCTAATCCTATCCTTTTACCCTAAAACTAACCCCTAAACCTAACACCTATACCTCACCCTAACTCTAACCCCAATCCTAATTCTAACCATACCCCTTCCTAAAACACTAACTCCTAACCGCTAACCCTAACACTAACCAAAAACCCTAATCACTAATCCCTAACCCTAACGCTTAACCTTTACCCTAACCGTTAACCCTCACCCTAAATCTTAACACTGACCCTAACCTTAACCTTTAACTCTAAGCCTAACCCTTAACCCTACAGTAAGGAAGACCCTTAATGCTAATGGGATCCCTTATCCCTAACCCTAACACTACAGCTAAAAATAACCCTAATCTTGGATCCTTAAACCTAACTCCTAACACTTAAGTTCACCCCAAACCCTAACCCTAATCCTAAGCATTAAACCTAACCCTATCTCTTAACCCTAACGCTAGCCCTTACCCTAACGCCTAGATCTAACCCTAAATCGAACCTACCGCCTAATCCTAACCTTAAGCCCTAATGCTAACTCTAACCCTGAACCCTAAACCTACCCGTAACCCTTAACACTAACCCTATCCGTGAACCTTAACCCTGACCCTAACCATTACCCGCATCCAAGCATTTAACCCTGACCCTAACCCTAATCCTTAATGCTAACCCTAACACTAAACCCTAACCCTAAGCACAACACTTAACCCTAATCCTATCCCTTAACCCTAACCCTAAGCCTATCCCTAATGCTACCCCCTAAACCTGACCCTAACCGTGACCAGTAAACCTAACCCTAACCTCTAACACAAACCATAGCACCTAACTCTAACCCTAAAACTAACCCTAACCCTAACCCTAACACTAAACCCTAACTCTTAACCTCAACCCTAAGCGTTAACTCTCACGCTAACCTTTAATCCTAACCCTAATCCTAATCTTCAACCCTAAACCTAACACTTAACCCTAACCCTGTACCAAACCCTAACCCCTCATCTTAACCCTAACCGTAAACCTCAACTCTAAACCAAAGTGTAACCGTTAAACCTAAGAGTAACCTTTAACCCTAACCCTAATCCCTAACCCTAAGCCCTCACCCTAACACTAAACTTCATCCTTAACCCTAACCAGAATCCTAACCCTAAATCTAATTCTCAGACTTCTTGCTTTCTTAGAGTTTAGAAAGCCTGCAATCCTCCCATGCCATGCGTGAAAGGAGGCTCTACCACTGTGTCCTGCATGAAACCCACGGGCCCATACCCAGAGTATGATAGAGTGGGTTCCCGGGTACAAGCCCAGCCCCCTAAACTCCCCCAGCCCGCCTAATGCAGACAGGGCCCGTGCGCTAAGCATAAACAATACCTTTAACAGATAACCCTAACCCTGAACATAGCACCCAACCCTGTTCCTATTTCTCCCCTTAACACGTAAACCTCACCGTGCGTCTAACTTTAACCTCTTATCCTAACGTTAATGCATAACCCATTTCCTGAGTACAACCCCTATTCCATAATTCTAACCCCATCTCCTAGTCATCACTGTGACACCTAATCCCTAACCCTAATTCTAAACCGCTAACCCTAACCGTAACCCTACCTACAACCCTAACACTGACAGTAACCATTACTTCTAACCCCAACGCTATGACTAACAAAAACCCTAACCCTTGACCCTAACCCATCACCCTAACCCCTAAGCCTTACCCTAACCCTTAATCCTAATCCTAATCCTAACCAGTAAACCTAACCCTAGCTCTTAAAGCTAACCCTAAACCTTACCCTCACGACTAGACCTAACCCTGACACTAAACTAACACCTAACCCTAACCAGAATCCCTAAAGCTAACATTGAACCCTATCCCTAACCCTAGCAGTAAACTTTAACCCTAAACCTAAGCCCAACCCGTAACCCTAATCCTATCCTTTTACCCTAAAACTAACCCCTAAACCTAACCCCTATACCTCACCCTAACTCTAAACCCAATCCTAATTCTAACCATACCCCTTCATAAAACACTAACTCCTAACCGCTAACCCTAACACTAACCAAAAACCCTAATCACTAATCCCTAACCCTAACGCTTAACCTTTACCCTAACCGTTAACCCTCAGCCTAAATCTTAACACTGACCCTAACCTTAACCTTTAACTCTAAGCCTAACCCTTAACCCTACAATAAGGAAGACCCTTAATGCTAATGGGATCCCGTATCCCTAACCCTAACACTACAGCTACAAATAACCCTAACCTTGGATCCTTAAACCTAACCCCTAACACTTACTTTCACCCCAAACCCTAACCCTAATCCTAAGCATTAAACCTAATCCTATCTCTTAACCCTAACGCTAGCCCTTACCCTAACGCCTAGATCTAAGCCTAAATCTAACCTACCGCCTAATCCTAAACTTAAGCCCTAATGCTAACTCTAACCCTGAACCCTAAACCTACCCGTAACCCTTAACACTAACCCTATCCGTGAACCTTAACCCTGACCCTAACCATTACCCGCACCCAAGCATTTAACCTTGACCCTAACCCTAATCCTTAATGCTAACCCTAACACTAAACCCTAACCCTAAGCCCAACACTTATCCCTAATCCTATCCCTTAACCCTAACCCTAACCCTAACCCTAATGCTACCCCCTAAACGTAACCCTAACCGTGACCAGTAAACCTAACCCTAACCTCTAACACAAACCATAGCACATAACTCTAACCCTAAAACTAACCCTAACCCTAACCCTAACCCTAAACCCTAACTCTTAACCTTAACCCTAAGCATTAACTCTCACGCTAATCTTTAATCCTAACCCTAAAACTAATCTTCAACACTAAACCTAACACTTAACCCTAACCCTGTACCAAACCCTAACCCCTCATCTTAACCTAACCATAAACCTCAACCCTAAACCAAAGTGTAACCGTTAAACCTAAGAGTAAACTTTAACCCTAACCCTAATCCCTAACCCTAAGCCCTCACCCTAACACTAAACTTCATCCTTAACCCTAACCAAAATTCTAACCCTAAATCTAATTCTCAGACTTCTTGCTTTCTTAGAGTTTAGAAAGCCTGCAATCATCCCATGCCATGCGTGAAAGGAGGCTCTACCACTGTGTCCTGCATGAAACCCACGGGCCCATACCCAGAGTATGATAGAGTGGGTTCCCGGGTACAATCCCAGCCCCCTAAACTCCCCCCGCCCGCCTAATGCAGACAGGGCCCGTGCGCTAAGCATAAACAATACCTTTAACAGATAACCCTAACCCTGAACATAACACCCAACTCTGTTCCTATTTCTCCCCTTAACACGTAAACCTCACCGTGCGCCTAACTTTAACCTCTTATCCTAACGTTAATGCATAACCCATTTCCTGAGAACAACCCCTATCCCATAATTCTAACCCTATCTCCTAGTCATCACTGTGACACCTAATCCCTAACCCTAATTCTAAACCGCTAACCCTAACCGTAACCCTACCTACAACCCTAACACTGACAGTAACCCTTATTTCTAACCCCAATGCTATGCCTAACAAAAACCCTAACCCTTGACCCTAACCCTTCACCCTAACCCCTAAGCCTTACCCTAACCCTTAACCCTAATCCTAATCCTAACCATTAAACCTAACCCTAGCTCTGAAAGCTAACCCTAAACCTTACCCTCACGACTAGACCTAACCCTGACACTAACCTAACACCTAACCCTAACCAGAACCCCTAAAGCTAACCCTGAACCCTATCCCTAACCCTAGCAGTAAACTCTAACCCTAAACCTAAGCCCAACCCGTAACCCTAATCCTATACTTTTGCTCTAAAACTAACCCCTAAACCTAACCCCTATACCTCACCCTAACTCTAACCCCAATCCTAATTCTAACCATACCCCTTCATAAAACACTAACTCCTAACCGCTAACCCTAACCCTAACCAAAAACCCTAATCACTAATCCCTAACCCTAACGCTTAACCTTTACCCTAACCGTTAACCCTCACCCTAAATCTTAACACTGACCCTAACCTTAACCTTTAACTCTAAGCCTAACCCTTAACCCTACAGTAAGGAAGACCCTTAATGCTAATGGGATCCCTTATCCCTAACCCTAACACTACAGCTAAAAATAACCCTAACCTTGGATCCTTAAACCTAACCCCTAACACTTACTTTCACCCCAAACCCTAACCCTAATCCTAAGCATTAAACCTAACCCTATCTCTTAACCCTAACGCTAGCCCTTACCCTAACGCCTAGATCTAACCCTAAATCTAACCTACCGCCTAATCCTAACTTTAAGCCCTAATGCTAACTCTAACCTTGAACCCTAAACCTACCCGTAACCCTTAACACTAACCCTATCCATGAACCTTAACCCTGACCCTAACCATTACCCGCACCCAAACATTTAACCCTCACCCTAACCCTAATCCTTAATGCTAAGCCTAACACTAAACCCTAACCCTAAGCCCAACAGTTATCCCTAATCCTATCCCTTAACCCTAACCCTAACCCTAAGGCTACCCCCTAAACGTAACCCTAACCGTGACCAGTAAACCTAACCCTAACCTCTAACACAAACCATAGCACATAACTCTAACCCTAAAACTAACCCTAACCCTAACCCTAAACCCTAACACTTAACCTTAACCCTAAGCGTTAACTCTCACGCTAACCTTTAATCCTAATCCTAATCCTAATCTTCAACCCTAAACCTAACACTTAATCCTAACCCTGTACCAAACCCTAACCCCTCATCTTAACCCTAACCGTAAACCTCAACCCTAAACAAAAGTGTAACCGTTAAACCTAAGAGTAACCTTTAACCCTAACCCTAATCCCTAACCCTAAGCCCTACCCTAACACTAAACTTCATCCTTAACCCTAACCACAATCCTACCCCTAAATCTAATTCTCAGACTTCTTGCTTTCTTAGAGTTTAGAAAGCCTGCAATCCTCCCATGCCATGCGTGAAAGGAGGCTCTACCACTGTGTCCTGTATGAAACCCTCGGGCCCATACCCAGAGTATGATAGAGTGGGTTCCCGGGTACAATCCCAGCCCCCTAAACTCGCCCCGCCCGCCTAATGCAGACAGGGCCCGTGCGCTAAGCATAAACAATACCTTTAACAGATAACCCTAACCCTGAACATAACACCCAACCCTGTTCCTATTTCTCCCCTTAACACGTAAACCTCACCGTGCGCCTAACTTTAACCTCTTATCCTAACGTTAATGCATAACCCATTTCCTGAGAGCAACCCCTATCCCATAATTCTAACCCTATCTCCTAGTCATCACTGTGACACCTAATCCCTAACCCTAATTCTAAACCGCTAACCCTAACTGTAACCCTACCTACAACCCTAACACTGACAGTAACCCTTACTTCTAACCCCAACGCTATGCCTAACAAAAACCCTAACCCTTCACCCTAACCCTTCACCCTAACCCCTAAGCCTTACCCTAACCCTTAACCCTAATCCTAATCCTAACCATTAAAGCTAACCCTAGCTCTTAAAGCTAACCCTAAACCTTACCCTCATGACTAGACCTAACCCTGACACTAACCTAACACCTAACCCTAACCAGAACCCCTAAAGCTAACCCTGAACCCTATCCCTAACCCTAGCAGTAAACTTTAACCCTAAACCTAAGCCCAACCCGTAACCCTAATCCTATCCTTTTACCCTAAAACTAACCCCTAAACCTAACCCCTATACCTCACCCTAACTCTAACCCCAATCCTAATTCTAACCATACCCCTTCATAAAACACTAACTCCTAACCGCTAACCCTAACACTAACCAAAAACCCTAATCACTAATCCCTAACCCTAACGCTTAACCTTTACCCTAACCGTTAACCCTCACCCTAAATCTTAACACTGACCCGAACCTTCACCTTTAACTCTAAGCCTAACCCTTAACCCTACAGTAAGGAAGACCCTTAATGCTAATGGGATCCCTTATCCCTAACCCTAACACTACAGCTAAAAATAACCCTAACCTTTGATTCTTAAACCTAACCCCTAACACTTACTTTAACCCCAAACCCTAACCCTAATCCTAAGCATTAAACCTAACCCTATCTCTTAACCCTAACGCTAACCCTTACCCTAACGCCTAGATCTAACCCTAAATCTGACCTACCGCCTAACCTAACCTTAAGCCCTAATGCTAACTCTAACCCTGAACCCTAAACCTACCCGTAACCCTTAACACTAACCCTATCCCTAACCCTCTTACCCTAACTCTGTTAACCCTAACCCTCAACCCTGACCCTAACCTTAAACCTTAATCCTAACCATGCGTGAGATGAGCCTCTGCCTTTGTCCTGCGTGACAGTTCAAGCCCAACACCCAGGGTACGATGTAGTGGGGACACAGCCTTGCTCCACACCCATAGTGCCCCGTACGTTAGACAGGGCCCGTGCCCTAACACACACCGTTAAACGTAAGCCCTAACCCTATCACTAAACCAAACCCTTCGTAAGCCCTGAATCTAACTCCTAACAGTAACCCTAATCCCTGACCCTTACTCTTGCCTCTCACCCTAAACCTAAACCCAACCACTAAACATAATCCTAATCTCTAACCCTAACAGTAATCCTAACCCTAATTCTAAGCTAAAACTCTAACCCCTAAATCTAATCCTAGTCCCTAACACCTAACCTTACCCTAAACCGAATTCCAATTCTCAGACTTTTTCAATTCAAAAACTTAAAAAAGCCTAGAATCCACCAATGCCGTGTCTGAGATGAGCATCCGCCCCTATGTCCTGCATGACAGGCAGGCGCCAATGCCCAGGGTACTATGGAGTGGAGTCCTGGGGTCTGTAGGCTTGCTAAACTCCAGTTTCGAAGAATTGCTATAGTCATATATAGGGATGCTTACATTTACTTATAGAAAGCAACTATTGATGTGTGATTTGTAGGCTTGCCTTACTCTAGTTTGGATGAAGAAGCTGAATCATATATAGGAATATTAGCTTTGAGTTAGAGGAAGCATCTATGGGGGGTGCTTTTTTGGCTTGTTAAACTCTGGTTTGGAAGAAGTTCGAGAGTCTTATATAGGAACGATATCATTCATTCAGAGAAAGCAATTATAGGGAGTTGGTTTGTAGGCTTGCTAAGCTCTAGTTTGGAGGAAGGCGAGAGTCATATATAGAACGCTTACGTTCACATAAAGCGTCTACGGGGGGACGGTTTCTAGGCTTCCTAAACTCTAGCTTGGAAAAAGAGGACAGTTATGTATAGGAACTCTCGGCGGGGGATTTGTAGCATTGCTAAAATCTTAGATTGGAAAAGTTGCGAGAGTCATACATAGGAATGTTAACATTCACTCAATGAAAGCAACTATAAGGGGTGCTTTCCAGGCTGGCTACACTCTAATTTGGAAAAAGTGCGACAGTCATATATAGGAAGGCTTATATTCACTCAGACAAAGCAATTATGTGTAGGTGTATAGTAGGCATGCTAACTCTAGTTTGGAAAATTTCGAGAGCCATGTATAAGAAAGCTTACAGTAACTTAGAGAAAGCAACGAACAGGGGTGGAGTGTAGACTTGCTAAACTCTAGTTTGGAGGAAGTGCCATAGTCATATATAGGAACGCTTAAATTCATTCAGAGAAAACAGCTGTCGGGGATTTGTTTGTAGACTTATTCAACTCTAGTTTGGAAGAAGTGCGAGAGACATATATAGGAATGTTTACATTGACTCAAAGAAAGCAACTATGGGGGAGTGTTATTTTGGCATGCCAGATGCTAGTTAGGAAGAAGTACAAGACTCATATATAGGAACGCTTACATTCACACAGCGAGAGCAACTACGGAGTAGTGTCAGGTAGACATATTAAAGTCTAGCTTGGGAGAAGTTCCAGAGTCCTATATAGGAAAGGTAACAGCCACTTTGAAAAAGCAAGTCTTGGCGGGTGGTTTGTAGGCCTGCAAAACCTTGTTTTGGTTGAAGTGTGAGAATCATATATGAGAACGCTTACATTCACTCAGAGAAAGCAACGATGGGGTTGTTTGTAGGCTTACTAAACTGCAGTTTAGAAGAAGCAGGAGAATCACATATAGGAGCACATACATTTTGACGCACTGAAAGTAACTATGGGGTGGTGTTTTATAGGCATGCTAAACTCTAGTTTGGATGAAGTTTGAGAATCACATATAAGAAAGCTTAGAGTCACTTAGAGAAAGCAAATCTCTGGGTGTGGAATGTAGGCCTGCTAAACTCTATTTTGGTTTAAGAGTGAGAGTCATATATGGGAAGGCTTACATTCCCTCAGAGAAAGCAACGACGGCGTGGTGGTTTGTAGGCATACTAAACTCTAGTTTGGAAGAAGTAGGAGAATGATATATGGGAACGCTTACATTCACGTAGAGAAAGCAATTATGGGGTGGCGTTTTTGTAGCCATGCTAATCTCTAGTTTGGAAGAAGTTAAGGAGTAATATATAGGAAAGGGTACAGTCATAGAAACCAACTCTCGGGGGATGTTTTGTACACCTGCAAAACTCCAGTTTGGAAGAAGGGGGAGAGTCATATTGGGGACCGCGTGGATTCACTCAGAGAAATCAACGATGGGATTGTGATTTGTAGGCATAGTCAACTCTAGTTTGGAAGAAGTACGAGAATCGTATATAGGAACGCTTACCTTCACGCAGAGAAAGCAACTATGGAGTGATGTTTGTATGCCTACTAAAATATAGTTTGGAGGAAGTTCGAGAGCCATATCTGGGAAGCTTACAGTCACTTAGAGAAAGCAACCCTCGGGGGTGTTTCGTAGGCCTGCTAAACTCTATTTTCAATGAAGTGTTAGAATAATATATGGGAACTCAGTGAAAGCAACGTTGTGGTTGTGGTTCCTAGGCATACTAACCTGTAATTTGGAAAAAGCAAGAGAATCACATGTAGAACCGCTTACATTCCGGCACCGAATGCAACTATGCGGTGGTGTTTTGTAGGGTGCAAAACTCTAGTTTGGACGAAGTTTGAGAGTCATATATAGGAAAGTTTAAAGTCACGTAGAGAAAGCAACTCTCTGGGTGTGGAATGTAGAGTTATTTTGGTTGAAATAGTTATTTTGGTTGAAGTGTGAGAGTCATATATGGGAACGCTTACATTCACTCAGAGAAAACAACGTTTGGGTGGTGGTTTGTAGGGCATACTAAACTGTAGTTTGGAAGAAGTACGAGAGTCCTATATAGGAACACTTACATTCACACAGAGAAAGCACTTATGGCATCAGGTTTTGTAGGCATGCTAAACTGCAGTTTGGAAGAAGTTGGAGAACCTTATACAGGAAAGATTACCGTCACCTAGGGAAAGCAACTCTCGGGAGATTTTTTTTGTACACATGCTAAACTCTAATTTGGATGAAGTGTGAGAGTCAAACATGGGACCGCTTACATTCCCTCAGAGAAACAACACTGGGGTGGTTTTTGTAGGCATACTAAATAGTTTGGAAGAAGTACGAGAATGATATTTGGGAAGGCTTACATTCACACAGAGAAAGCAACTACGGGGTGGTGTTTTGTAAGCATGCTATAGTTTGGAAGAAGTTCTAAACCTGAACAGTCACTTAGAGAAAGCAACTCTTGGTGGGTGATTTTTAGGTCTGCTAAATTGTATTTTGAAAGAAGTACCAGAGTCATATATACTAATGCTTACATTCATGCAAAGAAAAAACCATGGGGTGATGTTTTGTGGGCATGTTAACCTGTAGTTTGGAAGAAGTTGGAGAGTCTTATTTAGGAAAGCTTACAGTCACCTAGAGAAAGTAACTCTCGGGAGTGCCTTTCTTGGCCTGCTAAACTCTACTTTGCATCAATTGTGAGAGTCAAACATGGGAATGCTTTCATTCATTCAGAGAACGCAACGTTTGGGTGGTGGTTTGTAGGCATTCTAAACTGTATTTTGGAGGAAGTACGAGAGTCATGTATATGAACGCTTACATTCAGGCAGAGAAAGCAACTCTGGGGTCGTATTTTGTTGGCATGCTAAACTGTGGTTTGGAAGAAGTTCGAGAGTCTTATATAGGAAAGATTACAGTGACACAGAGAAAACAACTCTCAGAAGTTTATTGGTAGGCCTGCTAAACTCTAACTTGGATGAAATGTGAGAACACTTGCATTCATTCACTCAGAGAAAGAAACATGGTGATGGTTTGAAGGCATAATAACTGTAGTTGGGAAGAAGTAGGAGAGTCATATATATGAACCGTTACATTCACGCAGAGAACGCAACTGTGGGGTGACGATGTATGCATGTTAATCTGTAGTTTGGAGGAAGTGCGAGAGTCATATCTGGGGAAAATTACAGTCACTTAGGGAAAGGAACCATCCTGGGTTGGTTTGTAGAACTGCTAAATTCTATTTTGGAAACAGAGTGTGAGTCATATATGGGAACGCTTATGTTCACTCATAGAAAGCAACCACTGCGTGGTGTTTTGTTGGCATGGTGTAGTTTGAAAGAAGTTGGAGATTCTTATATAGGAAAGTTTACAATCAACTAGAGAAAGCAAATCACGGGGTGTTGTTTGTAGGCCTGCTAAACTCTAATTTAGATGAAGTGAGAGAGACATATATATGAACGCTTATATTGATGCAGAGAAAGCAACTATGGGGTGGTGTTTTGTAGGCATGCTAAAATATAATTTGGAAGAAGTTCGAAAACAGACAGTCACTTAGAGAAAGCCACTCTCGGCGGTTGATTTTTCGGTGTGCTAAATTGTATTATGAAAGAAGTACCAGAGTCATATATACAAACGCTTACATTCATGCAGAGAAAGCAACTCTGGGGTGGTGTTTTCTAGGCATGCTAAACTCTAGTTTGGACGAAGTTTGAGAATCACATATAAGAAAGCTGAGTCGCTTAAAGCAAATCTCTGGGTGTGGAATGTAGGCGTGCTAAACTCTATTTTGGTTTCAGAGTGAGAGTCATATATGGGAAGGCTTACATTCGCTCAGAGAAAGCAACGATGGTGTGGTGGTTTGTAGGCATACTGAACACTAGTTTGGAAGATGTAGGAGAATGATATATGGGAACGCTTACATTCATGCAGAGAAAGCAATTATGGGGTGGCTTTTTTGTAGCCATGCTAATCTCTATTTTGCAAGAAGTTAAAGAGAAATATATAGGAAAGCGTACCGTCATTTATAGAAACCAACTTTCGGGGGATGGTTTGTAGGCCTGCAAAACTCTACTTTGGAAGAAGGGGGAGAATCATATGGGGGACTGGGTACATTCACTCGGAGAAATCAACGATGGGGTTGTGGTTTGTAGGCATACTAAACTCTAGTTTGGAAGAAGGACGAGAATCATATATAGGAACGCTTACATTCATGCAGAGAAAGCAACTATGGAGTGATGTTTGTATGCCTACTAAACGATAGATTGGAGGATGCTCGACAGTCATATCTGGAAAGCTTACATTCATTTAGAGAAAGCAACTCTCTGGGGGTGGTTCGTAGGCCTGCTAAACTCTATTTTCAATGAAGTGTTCGAATCATATACAGGAACGCTTACATTCACTCAGAGAAAGCAACGTTGGGGTGGCCGTTTTTGAGCATACTAAACTCTACTTTGGAAGAGGTACGAGAGACAAATACTAACGCTTACATTAACACAGAGAAAGCAAATATGGGGTGCTCTAGTGCAGGCATGCTAAACTATAGATTAGAAGAAGTTCGAAAGCTGACAGTCACTTAGAGAAAGCAACTCTTGGCGGGTGATTTTTAGGTCTGCTAAATTGTATTTTGAAAGACGTACCAGAGTCATATACAAACGCTTACATTCATGCAGAGAAAGAAACTATGGGGTGATGTGTTGTGGGGATGCTAAACTGCAGTTTGGAAGGTGTTCGAGAGTGTTATATAGGATAGCTTACAGTCACCTAGAGAAAGCAACACTCGGGACAGCTTTACAGGCCTCTAAACACTAATTAGCAGCAATTGTGAGAGTCAAACATGGGAACGCTTACATTCACTCAGAGAACGCAACGTTTGGGTGGCTGGTTTTTAAGCATTCTAAACTGTATTTTGGAGGAAGTAGGAGAGTCATATATACGAATGCTTACATTCACGCAGAGAAAGCAACTCTGTGGTCGTATTTTGTTGGCATGCTAAACTGTGGTTTGGAAGAAGTTCGAGAGCCTTATATAGGAAAGATTACAGTGACACAGAGAAAACAACTCTCTGTAGTTTCTTGGTAGGTCTGCTAAACTGTGATTTGGATGAAGTGTGAGAACGCTTGCATTCACTCAGAGAAAGAACTTTGTCGTGGTGGTTTGTAGGAATAACAACTGTAGTTCGAAGAAGTAGGAGAGTCATATATGAACGGTTACATTCACGCAGAGAAAGCAACTGTGGGGTGGCGTATGTAATCATCATAATCTGTAGTTTGGAGGAAGTTCGAGAGTCATATCTGGGGAAAATTAGAGTCACATAGAGAAAGGAACAATCGGGGGCTGGTGTGTAGGTCTGCTAAATTCTATTTTGGAAGAAGAGTGAGAGTCATATATGGGAACGCTTATGTTGACTCAGAGAAATCAACGATGGGACGCTGTATTGTTGGCATGCTAAACTGTAGTTTGGAAGAAGTTCGAGAGTCTTATATAGGAAAGTTTACAGTCACCTAGAGAAAGCAACTCACAGGAGGTGGTTTGTAAGCCGCTAAACTCTAATTTGGATGAAGTGAAAGAGGCATACATGGATACGCTTCATTCACTCAGAGAAAGGTAAATTGGGGTGCCGGTTTGTAGGTATACTAACTCCAGTTTGGAAGAAGTACTAGAGTCATATATATGAACGCTTATATGGACGCAGAGAAAGCAACTATGGGGTGGTGTTTTGTAGGCCTGCTAAAATATAGTTTGGAAGAAGTTCGAAAGCAGACAGTCACTTAGAGAAAGCAACTCTCGGCGGTTCATTTTTCGGTATGCTGAATTGTATTTTGAAAGAAATACGAGAGTCATATATTCAAACGCTTACATTCATGCAGAGAAAGCAACTCTGGGGTGGTGTTTTCTAGGCATGCTAAACTCTAGTTTGGACGAAGTTTGAGAATCACATATAAGAAAGCTTAGAGTCGCTTAAAGCAAATCTCTGGGTGTGGAATGTAGGCGTGCTAAACTCTATTTTGGTTTCGGAGTGAGAGTCATATATGGGAAGGCTTACATTCACTCAGAGAAAGCAACGATGGTGTGGTGGTTTGTAGGCATACTGAACTCTAGTTTGGAAGAAGTAGGAGAATGATATATGGGAACGCTTACATTCATGCAGAGAAAGCAATTATGGGGTGGCTTTTTTGTAGCCATGCTAATCTCTATTTTGCAAGAAGTTAAAGAGAAATATATAGGAAAGCGTACCGTCATTTATAGAAACCAACTTTCGGGGGATGGTTTGTAGGCCTGCAAAACTCTACTTTGGAAGAAGGGGGAGAATCATATGGGGGACTGGGTACATTCACTCGGAGAAATCAACGATGGGGTTGTGGTTTGTAGGCATACTAAACTCTAGTTTGGAAGAAGGACGAGAATCATATATAGGAACGCTTACATTCATGCAGAGAAAGCAACTATGGAGTGATGTTTGTATGCCTACTAAACGATAGATTGGAGGATGCTCGACAGTCATATCTGGAAAGCTTACATTCATTTAGAGAAAGCAACTCTCTGGGGGTGGTTCGTAGGCCTGCTAAACTCTATTTTCAATGAAGTGTTCGAATCATATACAGGAACGCTTACATTCACTCAGAGAAAGCAACGTTGGGGTGGCCGTTTTTGAGCATACTAAACTCTACTTTGGAAGAGGTACGAGAAACATAAATACGAACGCTTACATTAACACAAAGAAAGCAAATACGGGGTGCTGTAATGCAGGCATGCTAAACTATAGATTGGAAGATGTTCGAAAGCTGACAGTCACTTAGAGAAAGCAACTCTTGTCGGGTGATTTTTAGGTCTGCTAAATTGTATTTTGAAAGACGTACCAGAGTCATATACAAACGCTTACATTCATGCAGAGAAAGAAACTATGGGGTGATGTGTTGTTGGCATGCTAAACTGCAGTTTGGAAGGAGTTCGAGAGTGTTATATAGGATAGCTTACAGTCACCTAGAGAAAGCAACACTCGGGACAGCTATACAAGCCTCTAAACACTAATTAGCAGCAATTGTGAGAGTCAAACATGGGAACGCTTACATTCACGGAGAGAACACAACGTTTGGGTGGTGGTTTGTAGGCATAATAACTGTAGTTCGGAAGAAGTAGGAGAGTCATATATATGAACGGTTATATTCACGCAGAGAAAGAAACTGTTGGGTGGTGTATGTACGCATGTTAATCTATACTTTGGAGGAAGTTGGAGAGTCATATCTGGGGAAAATTGCAGTCACTTAGAGAAAGCAACAATCGGGGGCCGTTTTGTAGATCTGCTAAATTCTATTTTGGAAGAAGAGTGAAATTCATATGTGGGAACGCTTATGTTCACTCAGAGAAATCAACGATCGGGCAGTGTTTCGTTGGGATGCTAAAGTGTAGTTTGGAAGAAGTTCGCGAGTCTTATATAAGAAAGCTTACAGTCACCTAGAGAAAGTAACTCTCGGCAAATTGTTTCTAAGCATGCTAAACTCTAATTTGAATCAATTGTGAGAGTCAAACATGGGAACGCTTACATTCACTCAGAGAACGCAACGTTTCGGTGGTGGTTTGTAAGCATTCTAAACTGTATTTTGGAGGAAGTAGGAGAGTCATATATACGAATGCTTACATTCACGCAGAGAAAGCAACTCTGTGATCGTATTTTGTTGGCATGCTAAACTGTGGTTTGGAAGAAGTTCGAGAGCCTTATATAGGAAAGATTACAGTGACACAGAGAAAACAACTCTCTGTAGTTTGTTGGTAGGTCTACTAAACTGTAATTTGGATGATGTGTGAGAACGCTTGCATTCACTCAGAGAAAGAACTTTGTCGTGGTGGTTTGTAGGAATAACAACTGTAGTTCGAAGAAGTAGGAGAGTCATATATGAACGGTTACATTCACGCAGAGAAAGCAACTGTGGGGTGGCGTATGTAATCATCATAATCTGTAGTTTGGAGGAAGTTCGAGAGTCATATCTGGGGAAAATTAGAGTCATTTAGAGAAAGGAACAATCGGGGGCTGGTGTGTAGGTCTGCTAAATTCTATTTTGGAAAAAGAGTGAGAGTCATATATGGGAACGCTTATGTTGACTCAGAGAAATCAACGATGGGACGCTGTATTGTTGGCATGCTAAACTGTAGTTTGGAAGAAGTTCGAGAGTCTTATATAGGAAAGTTTACAGTCACCTAGAGAAAGCAACTCACAGGAGGTGGTTTGTAAGCCGCTAAACTCTAATTTGGATGAAGTGAAAGAGGCATACATGGATACGCTTCATTCACTCAGAGAAAGGTAAATTGGGGTGCCGGTTTGTAGGTATACTAACTCCAGTTTGGAAGAAGTACTAGAGTCATATATATGAACGCTTATATGGACGCAGAGAAAGCAACTATGGGGTGGTGTTTTGTAGGCCTGCTAAAATATAGTTTGGAAGAAGTTCGAAAGCAGACAGTCACTTAGAGAAAGCAACTCTTGGCGGTGGATTTTTAGGTCTGCTAAATTGTATTTTGAAAGAAGTACCAGAGTCATATATTCAAACGCTTACATTCATGCAGAGAAAGGAACTGTGGGGTGGTGTTTTCTAGGCATGCTAAACTCTAGTTTGGACGAAGTTTGAGAATCACATATAAGAAAGCTTAGAGTCACTTAGAGAAAGCAAATCTCTGGGTGTGGAATGTAGGCGTGCTAAACTCTATTTTGGTTTAGATTGAGAGTCATATATGGAAAGGGTTACATTCACTCAGAGAAAGCAACGATGGTGTGGTGGTTTGTAGGCATACTAAACTCTAGTTTGGAAGAAGTAGGAAAATGATATATGGGAACGCTTACATTCATGCAGAGAAAGCAATTATGGGGTGGCTTTTTTGTACCCATGCTAATCTCTAGTTTGGAAGAAGTTATATAGGAAAGCGTACACTCATTTATAGAAACCAACTTTCGGGGGATGAAGGGTAGGCCTGCAAAACTCTACTTTGGAAGAAGTGGGAGAGTCATATTGGGGACCACGTACATTGACTCAGAGAAATCGAGGATGGGGTTGTGTTTTGTAGGCATACTAAACTCTAGTTTGGAGAAAGTACGAGAATCATATATAGGAACGCTTACATTCATGCAGAGAAAGCAACTATGGAGTGAGGTTTGTATGCCTACTAAACTATAGTTTGGAGGAAGTTTAGAATCTAATATAGCAAAGCTTGCAGTCACCTAGAGAGAGCAACTCTTGGGAGATGGTTTCTAAGCCTGATAATTTGCACCAACTCTTAAAGTCAAGTATGGGAAGGTTTACATCCACTCAGAACGCAAGGTTTGGGTTGCAGTTTGTGGCCTTAATTGTAGTTCGGAAGAAGTAGGAAAGTCATATATATGAACGGTTACATTCACGCAGACAAACCAGCTATGGAGTGATGTGTGTATGCCTACTAAACTATAGTTTGGAGGATGTTCGAGAGTCATATCTGGAAAGCTTACAGTCATTTAGAGAAAGCAACTCTCGGGGGGTGGTTCGTAGGCCTGCTAAACTCTATTTTCAAAGAAGTGTTAAAATCATATACAGGAACGCTTACATTCACTCAGAGAAAGCAACGTTGGGGTGGCCGTTTGTGAGCATACTAAACTCTACTTTGGAAGAGGTACAAGAGACATAAATACGAACGCTTACATTAACACAGAGAAAGCAAATACGGGGTGCTGTAGTGCAGGCATGCTAAACTATAGATTGGAAGAAGTTTGAAAGCTGACAGTCACTTAGAGAAAGCAACTCTTGGCGGGTGATTTTTTAAGTCTGCTAAATTGTATTTTGAAAGATGTGTCAGAGTCTTATATACAAACGCTTACATTCATGCGTAGAAAGAAACTATGGGGTGATGTGTTGTGGGGATGCTAAACTGCAGTTTGGAAGAAGTTCGAGAGTGTTATGTAGGATAGCTTACAGTCACCTAGAGAAAACAACACTCAGGAGAGCTTTGCAAGCCTGCTAAACTCTAACAAGCAGCGATTGTGAGAGTCAAACATGGGAACGCTTACATTCACTCAGAGAACACAACGTTTGGGTGGTGGTTTGTAGGCATAATAACTGTAGTTCGGAAGAAGTAGGAGAGTCATATATGAACGGTTACATTCACGCAGAGAAAGCAACTGTTGGGTGGCGTATGTATGCATGCTAATCTGTAGTTTGGAGGAATTTCGAGAGTCATATCTGGGGAAAATTACAGTCACTTAGAGAAAGCAACCATCGGGGGCCATTTTGTAGATCTGCTAAATTCTATTTTGAAAGAAGAATGAGAGTCATATATGGGAACGCTTATGATCACGAAGAGAAATCAACTGTGGGGCGGTGTTTTTTTGGCATGCTAAACTGTAGTTTAGAAGAAGTTCGCGAGTCTTACATAGGAAAGTTTACAGTCACCCAGAGAAAGCAACTCTCGGGAGATTGTTTCTAAGCATGCTAAATTCTAGATTGCATCAATTGTGAGAGTCAAACATGGGAACGCTTACATTGACTCAGAGAACGCAACGTTTGGGTGGTGGTTTGTAAGCATTCTAAACTGTATTTTGGAGGAAGTAGGAGAGTCATATATACGAATGCTTACATTCACGCAGAGAAAGCAACTCTGTGATCGTATTTTGTTGGCATGCTAAACTGTGGTTTGGAAGAAGTTCAAGAGCCTTACATAGGAAAGATTACAGTGACACAGAGAAAAACAAATCTCTGTAGTTTGTTGGTAGGTCTGCTAAACTGTAATTTGGATGAAGTGTGAGAACGCTTGCATTCACTCACAGAAAGAACGTTGTCGTGATGGTTTGTAGGAATAAATGCTGGAGTTCAAAAGAAGTAGGAGAGTCATATATGAACGGTTACATTCACGCAGAGAAAGCAACTGTGGGGTGGCCTATGTAATCATCATAATCTAGTTTGGAGGAAGTTCGAGACTCATATGTGGGAAAAATTAAAGTCACCTAGAGAATTGGAACCATCGGGTGTTGTGTAGGTCTGCTAAATTCTATTTTGGAAGAAGAGTGAGAGTCATATATGGGAACGCTTATGTTCACTCAGAGAAATCAACGATGGGGCGCTGTATTGTTGGCATGCTAAACTGTAGTTTGGAAGAAGTTCGAGAGTCTTATATAGGAAAGTTTACAGTCACCTAGAGAAAGCAACTCACAGGAGGTGGTTTGTGGGCCGCTAAACTCTAATTTGGATGAAGTGAAAGAGGCATACATGGATACGCTTCATTCACTCAGAGAAAGGTAAATTGGGTGCCGGTTTGTAGGTATACTAACTCCAGTTTGGAAGAAGTACGAGAGTCATATATATGAACGATTATATGGACGCAGAGAAAGCAACTATGGGGTGGTGTTTTGTAGGCATGATAAAATATAATTTGGAAGAAGTTCGAAAGCTGACAGTGACTTAGAGAAAGCAACTCTCGGCGGTTGATTTTGAGGTCTGCTAAATTGTATTTTGATAGAAGTACAAGAGTCATATATAAAATCGCTTATATTTATGCTGAGAAAGAAACTATGTGGTGATGTTTTGTTGGCGTGCTGAAATGTAGTTTCGAAGAAGTTCGACAGTCTTTTATAGGAAAGCTTACAGTCCCCCAGAGGAAGCAACTTTCGAGAGATAGTTTGTAAGCCTGCTAAACTCTACTTTGCATCATTTGGAACAGTCATACTTGGGAACGCTAACATTCTCTGAGAGAACGCAACGTTTGGTTGGTTGTTTGTAAGCATACTAAACTGTATTTTGGAAGAAGTAGCAGAGTCATATATATGAGTGCTTACATTCACGCAGAGAGGGCAACTATGGGGTGGTGTTTTGTAGGCATGCAAATCTCTAGTTGCGAAGAAGTTAAGAGTAATAGGAAAGCTTACAGTCTCACAGAGAAAGCAACCCTTGGGGGCCGGTTTGTAGTTCTGCTAAATTCTATTTTGGATGAAGTGTGAATCATAAATGGGAACGCTAACATTCACTCAGAGAAAGCAAGGTTGCGGTGGTGATTTTTAGTCACACTAAACTGGAGTTTGGAGGAAGTACGAGAATAAAAGAATGCTTACATTCACTCAGAAAAAGCAACGTTGGGGAGGTGGTTGGTAGGTGTACTATACTTTGGAAGAAGTACGAGCGTGATGCATAGGAACGCTTACATTCACGCAAACTATGGGGTGGCCTTTTGTTGGCATGCTAAACTATGTCCCAAAGTCATATATAGGAAAGCTTATAGTGAGAGAAAGCAACTCTCGGGCGGTGTTTTGTAGGTCCGGCAAATTGCATTTTGAAAGCAGTCCGAGATTCATATAAGGGAAGGCCTATATCCACTCAGAGAAAGCAATGTTAGGCTGGTGGTTTGTAGGCATACTAAACTGTATTTTGGAACTCATATGTATGACTCTCACACTTGATCCAAATTAGAGTTCACCAGGCCTATAAACCACATCCTGAGAGTTGCTTTCTCTAGGTGAATGTAAGCTTTCCTATGTAAAACTCTCGAACTTCTTCCAAACTAAAGTTTAGCATGCCAACAATACACCACCGCATCGTTGCTTTCTCTGAGTGAACATAAGCATTCCCTTATATGAATCACTTTTTCCAAAATAGAATTTAGCAGACCTACAAACCAGTCCCCGATGGTTGATTTAGCTATGTGACTGTAATTTTCCCCAGATATGACTCTCAAACTTCCTCCAAAGTATAGATTAACATGCGTACATACACCACCCAACAGTTTCTTTCTCTGCGTGAATGTAACTGTTCATATATATGACTCTCCTACTTCTTCCGACCTACAGTTATTATGCCTACAAACCACCACCCAAACGTTGTGTTCTCTCCGTGAATGTAAGCTTTCCCATATTTGACTCTCACAATTGCTGCTAATTAGTGTTTAGAGGCTTGCAAAGCTGTCCCGAGTGTTGTTTTCTCTAGGTGACTGTAGCTATCCTATATAACACTCTGGAAGTCCTTTCAAACTGCAGTTTAGCATGCCAACAACACATCACCCCATAGTTTCTTTCTCTGCATAAATGTAAGCGTTTGTATATATGACTCTTGTACGTCTTTCAAAATACAATTTAGCAGACCTAAAAATCACCCGCCAAGAGTTGCTTTCTCTAAGTGACTGTCAGCTTTCGAACTTCTTCCAATCTATAGTTTAGCATGCCTGCACTACAGCACCCTGTATTTGCTTTCTCTGTGTTAATGTAAGCGTTCCTATGTATGTCTCTCGTACCTCTTCCAAAGTAGAGTTTAGTATGCTCAAAAACGGCCACCCCAACGTTGCTTTCTCTGAGTGAATGTAAGCGTTCCTGTATATGATTCGAACACTTCATTGAAAATAGAGTTTAGCAGGCCTACGAACCACCCCCAGAGAGTTGCTTTCTCTAAATTACTGTAAGCTTTCCAGATATGACTCTCGAACATCCTCCAATCTATCGTTTAGTAGGCATACAAACATCACTCCATAGTTGCCTTCTCTGCATGAATGTAAGCGTTCCTATAAATGATTCTCGTCCTTCTTCCAAACTAGAGTTTAGTATGCCTACAAACCACAACCCCATCGTTGATTTCTCCGAGTGAATATACCCAGTCCCCCATATGACTCTCCCCCTTCTTCCAAAGTAGAGTTTTGCAGGCCTACAAATCATCCCCCGAAAGTTGGTTTCTATAAATGACGGTACGCTTTCCTATATATTTCTCTTTAACTTCTTGCAAAATAGAGATTTGCATGGCTACAAAAAAGCCACCCCATAATTGCTTTCTCTGCATGAATGTAAGCGTTCCCATATATCATTCTCCTACTTCTTCCAAACTAGAGTTCAGTACGCCTACAAACCACCACACCATCGTTGCTTTCTCTGAGTGAATGTAAGCCTTCCCATATATGACTCTCACTCTGAAACCAAAATAGAGTTTGGCACACCTACATTCCACACCCAGAGATTTGCTTTAAGCGACTCTAAGCTTTCTTATATGTGATTGTCAAACTTCGTCCAAACTAGAGTTTAGCATGCCTAGAAACCACCCCACAGTTGCTTTCTCTGCATGAATGTAAGCGTTCATATACATGACTCTCGTACTTCCTCCAAAATACAGTTTAGAATGCCTACAAACCACCACCCAAACGTTGCGTTCTCTGAATGAATGAAAGCATTCCCATGTTTGACTCTCACAATTGATGCAAAGTAGAGTTTAGCAGGCCAAGAAAGGCTCTCCCGAGAGTTGCTTTCTCTAGGTGACTGTAAGCTTTCCTAAATAAGACTCTCCAACTTCTTCCAAACTACAGGTTAACATGCCCACAAAACATCACCCCATGGTTTTTTCTTTGCATGAATGTAAGCATTAGTATATATGACTCTGGTACTTCTTTCAAAATACAATTTAGCAGACCTAAAAATCACCCACCAAGAGTTGCTTTCTCTAAATGACTGTTCAGGTTTGGAACTTCTTCCAAACTATAGCATGCTTACAAAACACCACCCCATAGTTGCTTTCTCTGTGTGAATGTAAGCCTTCCCAAATATCATTCTCAAACTTCTTCCAAACTATTTAGTATGCCTACAAAAACCACCCCAGTGTTGTTTCTCTGAGGGAATGTAAGCGGTCCCATGTTTGACTCTCACACTTCATCCAAATTAGAGTTTAGCATGTGTACAAAAAAATCTCCCGAGAGTTGCTTTCCCTAGGTGACGGTAATCTTTCCTGTATAAGGTTCTCCAATTTCTTCCAAACTGCAGTTTAGCATGCCTACAAAACCTGACGCCATAAGTGCTTTCTCTGTGTGAATGTAAGTGTTCCTATATAGGACTCTCGTACTTCTTCCAAACTACAGTTTAGTATGCCCTACAAACCACCACCCAAACGTTGTTTTCTCTGAGTGAATGTAAGCGTTCCCATATATGACTCTCACACTTCAACCAAAATAACTCTATTTCAACCAAAATAACTCTACATTCCACACCCAGAGAGTTGCTTTCTCTACGTGACTGTAAACTTTCCTATATATGACTCTCAAACTTCGTCCAAACTAGAGTTTTGCAAGCCTACAAAACACCACCCCATAGTTGCATTCGGTGTCGGAATGTAAGCGGTTCTACATGTGATTCTCTTGCTTTTTCCAAATTACAGGTTAGTATGCCTAGGAACCACAACCACAACGTTGCTTTCACTGAGTTCCCATATATTATTCTAACACTTCATTGAAAATAGAGTTTAGCAGGCCTACGAAACACCCCCGAGGGTTGCTTTCTCTAAGTGACTGTAAGCTTCCCAGATATGGCTCTCGAACTTCCTCCAAACTATATTTTAGTAGGCATACAAACATCACTCCATAGTTGCTTTCTCTGCGTGAAGGTAAGCGTTCCTATATACGATTCTCGTACTTCTTCCAAACTAGAGTTGACTATGCCTACAAATCACAATCCCATCGTTGATTTCTCTGAGTGAATGCACGCGGTCCCCAATATGACTCTCTCCCACTTCCAAACTGGAGTTTTGCAGGTGTACAAAACATCCCCCGAGAGTTGGTTTCTATGACTGTACCCTTTCCTATATATTACTCCTTAACTTCTTCCAAACTAGAGATTAGCATGGCTACAAAAACGCCACCCCATAATTGCTTTCTCTACGCGAATGTAAGCGTTCCCATATATCATTCTCCTACTTCTTCCAAACTATAGTTTAGTATGCCTACAAACCACCACGCCGTCGTTGCTTTCTCTGAGGGAATGTAAGCCTTCCCATATATGACTCTCACTCTTAAACCAAAATAGAGTTTAGCAGGCCTACATTCCACACCCAGAGATTTGCTTTCTCTAAGTGACTCTAAGCTTTCTTATATGTGATTCTCAAACTTCGTCCAAACTAGAGTTTAGCATGCCTATAAAACACCACCCCATAGTTACTTTCAGTGCGTCAAAATGTATGTGCTCCTATATGTGATTCTCGTGCTTCTTCCAAACTGCAGTTTAGTAAGCCTACAAACAACCTCATCATTGCTTTCTCTGAGTGAATGTAAGCGTTCTCATATATGACTCTCACACTTCAACCAAAACAGGGTTTTGCAGGCCTACAAACCACCCGCCAAAACTTGCTTTTTCAAAGTGGCTGTTACCTTTCCTATATAGGACTCTGGAACTTCTCCCAAGCTAGACTTTAATATGTCTACCTGACACTACTCCGTAGTTGCTCTCGCTGTGTGAATGTAAGCATTCCTATATATGAGTCTTGTACCTCTTCTTAACTAACATCTGGCATGCCAAAATAACACTCCCCCATAGTTGCTTTCTTTGAGTCAATGTAAACATTCCTATATATGTCTCTCGCACTTCTTCCAAACTAGAGTTGAATAAGTCTACAAACCAATCCCCGACAGCTGTTTTCTCTGAACGAATTTAAGCGTTCCTATATATGACTATGGCACTTCCTCCAAACTAGAGTTTAGAAAGCCTACACTCCACCCCTGTTCGTTGCTTTCTCTAAGTTACTGTAAGTTTTCCTATACATGGCTCTCAAAATTTTCCAAACTAGAGTTAGCATGCCTACTATACACCTACACATAATTGCTTTGTCTGAGTGAATATAAGCCTTCCTATATATGACTGTCGCACTTTTTCCAAATTAGAGTGTAGCCAGCCTGGAAAGCACCCCTTATAGTTGCTTTCATTGAGTGAATGTTAACATTCCTATGTATGACTCTCGCAACTTTTCCAATCTAAGATTTTAGCAATGCTACAAATCCCCCGCCGAGAGTTCCTATACATAACTGTCCTCTTTTTCCAAGCTAGAGTTTAGGAAGCCTAGAATCCGTCCCCCCGTAGACGCTTTATGTGAACGTAAGCGTTCCTATATATGACTCTCGCCTTCCTCCAAACTAGAGCTTAGCAAGCCTACAAACCAACTCCCTATAATTGCTTTCTCTGAATGAATGATATCGTTCCTATATAAGACTCTCGAACTTCTTCCAAACCAGAGTTTAACAAGCCAAAAAAGCACCCCCCATAGATGCTTCCTCTAACTCAAGGCTAATATTCCTATATATGATTCAGCTTCTTCATCCAAACTAGAGTAAGGCAAGCCTACAAATCACACATCAATAGTTGCTTTCTATAAGTAAATGTAAGCATCCCTATATATGACTATAGCAATTCTTCCAAACTGGAGTTTAGCAAGCCTACAGACCCCAGGACTCCACTCCGTAGTACCCTGGGCATTGGCGCCTGCCTGTCATGCAGGACATAGGGGCGGACGCTCATCTCAGACACGGCATTGGTGGATTGTAGGCTTTTTTAAGTTTTTGAATTGAAGAACTCTGAGAATTGGAATTCGGTTTAGGGTAAGGTTAGGTGTTAGGGACTAGGATTAGATTTAGGGGTTAGGGTTTTAGGTTAGAATTAGGGTTAGGATTACTGTTAGGGTTAGAGATTAGGATTATGTTTAGTGGTTGGGTTTAGGTTTAGGGTGAGAGGCAAGAGTAAGGGTCAGGGATTAGGGTTACTGTTAGGAGTTAGATTCGGGGCTTACGAAGGGTTTGGTTTAGTGATAGGGTTAGGGCTTACGTTTAACGGTGTGTGTTAGGGCACGGGCCCCGTCTAATGAACGGGGCACTGTGGGTGTGGAGCAAGGCTGCGTCCCCACTTCATCTTACCCTGGGTGTTGGGCTTCAACTGTCACGCGGGACAAAGGCAGAGGCTCATGAAACGCATGGTTAGGATTAAAGTTTAAGGTTAGGGTCAAGGTTGAGGGTTAGGGTGAGGGTTAACAGTTAGAGTTAGGGTAAGGGGGTTAGGGATAGGGTTAGGGTTAAGGGTTAGGTTTATGGTTCAGGTTTAAGGTTAGCATTAGAGGGTAGGGTTAGTGTAACTGTAGGTCAGTGTTGCGGTTAGATCTCTAGGCATTAGGGTAAAGGTCAGGGTTAGGGTTAAGAGTTAGGGTTAAGTTTAATGGTTAAGGATTGGGATTAGGGTTGAGGGTTAGGGTTAAGATTATGGGTAATGACTCAGGATCAAAGGTTAGGGTTATTTTTAGGCGTAGGGTTAGCGTAAGGGGTTAGGGTTAGTGTTAGTGTTGTTGGTAGGGTTAAGGTTAGGGTTGGCGTTTCAGAATTAGGGATTAGGTGTTATGGTTATGGCTAGGAGTTAGCGTTAGATTTACGGTACAGGTCTTGTTCTCAGGGTGTCATGCATTAACGTTAAGATAAGGGGTTAAAGTTAGGGTTACGGTGAGCTTTACCTGTTAAGGTGAGCAGTAGGATCAGGGTTAGGTGTTATGTTCTGGGTTAGGGTTATGGGTGAGGGGTAGGGTTTATCCTTAGGGCACGGGCCCTGTATGCACTAGGAGGCGAAGTTAGGGGTCTGTGATGGTCGCTGGGAACCCACTCTATCGCACGCAGTGTATGGGCCTCTGGGTTTCATGCAGGACACTGTGGCAGAGCCGGCTTTCATGCATGGCTTAGTAGGATTGTAGGCTTTCAAAACTCTGAGAAAGCACGAAGTCTGAGAATTAGATTTCGGGTTAGGATTACGGCACGGTTTAGGGATGAAGATTAGTGGTTAGGGTGAGGGCTTAGGGTTAGGGGTTAGGGTTAGGGTTAGGGTTGCTGGTAGGGTGAAGGTTAGGTTTGACGTTTTAGAATTAGGGATGAGGTGTTACGGTTATGACTATGGTTTAGGATTAGAGTTACGGGATAGGGCTTCTTCTCAAGGTGTTATGCATTCACGTTAAGTTAAGGGGCTAAGTTAGGGTTACGGGGAGGTTTATGTTTTAAGGTGAGCAATAGGATCAGGGTTAGGTGTTATGTTCAGGGTGAGGGTTATCTGTTAGGGGTAGTGTTTATACTTAGCGTACGGGCCCTGTCTGCACTGGGCGGGGGGCGGGGGTTAGGGGGATGGGATTGTCCCCGGGAACACACTCTATCGTACGCTGGGTATGGGCTCCTGGGTTTCATGCAGGACACAGTGGCAGAGCCCCCTTTTACTCATGGCATGGGAGGATTGTAGGCTTTCTAAACTCTGAGAAAGCAAGAACTCTGAGAATTAGATTTAGGGGTAGGATTCTGGTAATGTTTAGGGATGAAGATTAGTGTCAGGGTGGGGTCTTGGGTTAGGGGTTGGGGTTAAAGGTTAGTGTTAGGTTTAACAGTTACAGTTAGGTTTACGGTTAAGTCTCAGGGTTCGGGTTAAGGTTTGGGTTTAGCGTTTGGCACAGGGGTAGGCTTCAGTGTTAGCTTCATGGTTAAAGATTAGGAGTAGGGTTAGTGTGAGGGTTAAGGGTAAGGGTCAAGATTAAGGGTTCAGGTTGGGGTTAGGCTTAGGTTTAGGGTTAGGGGTCAAGGGTTAGGATTAGGGTTAAGTGTTGGGCTTAGGGTTGGGGTTTAGTGTTAAGTTTATCGTTAAGGATTAGGGTTAGGGTCAGGGTTAAATGCTTGGGTGCGGGTAATGGTTAGGGTCAGGGTTAAGGTTTATGGATAGGGTTAGTGTTAAGGGTTTACGGGTAGGTTTAGGGTTCAGGGTTAGAGTTAGCATTAGGGCTTAAGGTTAGGATTAGGTGGTAGGTTAGATTTTAGGGTTAGATCTAGGCGTTAGAGTAAGGGTTAAGAGATAGGGTTAGGTTTAATGCTTAGGATTAGGGTTAGGGTTTGGGGTTAAAGTAAGTGTTAGGGGTTGGGTTTAAGGATCAAAGGTTAGTGTTATTTTTAGCTGTAGTGTTAGGGTTAGGGATAAGGGATAAGGTTGGCGTGAGGGTTTTCCTTACTGTTAGGGTTAAGGTCAGGCTTAGATTAAAGGTTAAGGTTAGGGTCAGCGTTAAGGGTTAGGGTGAGGGTTAACGGTTACGGTAAAGGTTAAGCGTTAGTGTTAGGGATTAGCGATTAGGGTTTTTGGTAAATGTTAGGGTTAGGAGTTAGTGTTTTATGAAGGGGTATGGTTAGAATTAGGATTGGGGTTAGTCTTAGGGTTAGGTTTAGGAGTTAGGTTTAGGGTAAAAGGATAGGATTAGGGTTAAGGGTTGGGCTCAGGTTTAGGGTTAAAGTTTAGTGTTAGGGGTAATGTTTAGTGTTATGGTCCAGTTTAAGTGTTAGGGTGAGGGTTAACGGTTAGGATTAGGCTTAGAGGTTGGGGATATAGTGAGGGTTCAGTGTTAGGGTTAGGTTTAGGGTTCAGGGTTAAGGTTAGCTGTAGGGGTTATGGTTAGGGTTAGGTGTTAGGTTAGTGTCAGGGTTAGGTCTAGTCGTGAGGGTAAGGTTTAGGGTTAGCTTTAAGAGCTAGGGTTAGGTTTAATGGTTAGGATTAGGATTACGGTTAAAGGTTAGGGTAATGTTCAGGGGTTAGGGTGAAGGGTTAAGGGTTTTTGTTAGGCATAGCGTTGGGGTTAGAAGTAAGGGTTACTGTCAGTGTTAGGGTTGTAGGCAGGGTTACGGTTAGAGTTAGCGGTTTAGAATTAGGGTTAGGGATTAGGTGTTACAGCGACGACTAGGAGATAGGGTTAGAATTATGGGATAGGGGTTGTTCTCAGGAAATGGGTTATGCACTAACGTTAGGATAAGAGGTTAAAGTTAGGCTCACGGTGAGGTTTACGTGTTAAGGGGAGAAATAGGAACAGGGTTAGGTGTTATGTTCACGGTGAGGGATATCTGTTACAGGTATTGTTTATGCTTAGCGCACGGGCCCTGTCTGCCTTAGGCGGGGGTGGGGGGAGGTTAGGGGACTGGGATTGTCACCAGGATCCCACTGTATCGTACTCTGGGTATGGGCCCGTAGGTTTGATGCAGGACACAGTGGTAGAGCCTCCTTTCACGCATGGCATGGGAGGATTGCAGGCTTTCTAAACTCTAAGAAAGCAAGAAGTCTGAGAATTAGATTTAGGGTTAGGATTCTGGTTAGGGTTAAGGATGAAGTTTAGTGTTAGGGTGAGGGCTTAGGGTTAGGGATTAGGGTTAGGGTTAAAGGTTACTCTTAGGTTTAACGGTTACAGTTCGGTTTAGGGTTGAGGTTTACGGTTAGGGTGAAGATGAGGGGTTAGATTTTGGTATAGGGTTAGGGTTAGGTACAGGGTTAGGGTTAAGTGTTAGGTTTACGGTTGAAGATTAGGATTAGGGTTAGGATTAAAGGTTAGCGTGAGAGTTAACGGTTAGGGTTAAGGTTAAGAGTTAGGGTTAGGGTTTAGGTTTAGGGTTAAGGGTTAGGGTTAGCTTTAGGGTTCGAGTTATGTGTTAGGGTTTGTGTTAGAGGTTAGGGTTAGGTTTACTGGTCAAGGTTAGGGTTACGTTTAGGGGTTAGCATTAGGGTTAAGGATTAGGTTTAGGGTAAGGGTTTAGAGTTAGTGTTGGGCTTTAGGCTCGGGGCTTAGGTTCAGGGTCAGGGGTTAGCGTTGGTGGTAGGGCTTAGATTTATCGGTCAGTTTAAGGGCACAGGACCTGGTTAGTCTACGGTGAGAGGGGTGCGGTCGGAGTCATCACGAAAGCACAACATTATTCCCTGGGCCCTGGGACAAGATCTACATGCAGGACTCAGGCGGAGCCTCATCTCACACATGGCATGGCTGTATTGTAGGCTTGCTTCACTCGGGAATGGAAGTAGTGTGAGAATTAGGGTTAGGGTTGGGGTTAGGGGTTTCGAGTTAGGGGTTAGGCTTGGAGTCAGGGTTAGGTGCTAGGGATTAGTGGTTAGGGTTAGAGTTAGTGTTACGGGTTAGGTGTTAACTCTGGTTTAGGGGGCCAGGGTAAGGTTTAGGTTTGGAGTTAGCGTTAGGGTTAGGCGTTAGGGTTAAGGGATAGGGTTAGGGTTAAGGGTTAGGCTTAGGGTAAGGGTTCAGGTTTAGGGTTAGGGTCAGGGTTAAGGGTTAGGGTGAGGGTTAACAGTTAGGGATAGGATTAGGGGGTTAGGGATAGGATTAGGTTTAAGGGTTAGGTTTATGGTTCAGGTTTAAGGTTAACATTAGGGGGTTAGGGTTAGTGTTAACTGTAAGTCAGTGTTAGGGTTAGATCTCTAGGCATTAAGGTAAAGGTTAGGTTTAAGGTTAAGTGTTAGGGTTATGTTTAATGGTTAGGCTTGGGATTAGGGTTAAGTGTTAGGGTTAAGGTTAGGGGTTATGACTAAGGATCAACGGTTAGGGTTATTTTTATGCGCAGGGTTAGGGTAAGGTGTTAGGGTTAGTGTTAGTGTTGTTGGTAGGGTTAAGGTTAGGGTTGGCGTTTCAGAATTCGGGATCAGGTGTTATGGTTATGGCTAGGAGTTAGCGTTAGAATTACAGTATAGTGCTTTTTCTCAGGGTGTCATGCATTAACGTTAAGATAAGGTGTTAAAGTTAGGGTTATGGTGAGCTTTACCTCTTAAGGTGAGCAGTATGATCAGGGTTAGGTGTTATGTTCTGGGTTAGTCTTATGGGTGAGGGGTAGGGTTTATGCTCTGGGCACGGGCCCTGTATGCACTAGGAGGCAAAGATAGGGGTCTGTGATGGTCGCTGGTAACCTACTCTATCGTATGCAGTGTATGGGCCTCTGGTTTCCTGCAGGACACTGTGGCAGAGCGGGCTTTCATGCATGGCTTAGTAGGATTGTAGGCTTTCAAAACTCTGAGAAAGCAAGAAGTCTGAGAATTAGATTTCGGGTTAGGATTACGGCACGGTTTAGGGATGAAGATTAGTGTTAGGGTGAGGGCTTAGGGTTAAGGGTTAGGGTTAGGGTTAGGGTTGATGGTAGGTTGAAGTTTAGGGTTGGCACTTTAGAATATGGATGAGGTGTTATGGTTATGGCTAGGGGTTAGGTTTAGAATTATGGGATAGGGCTTCTTCTTTGGGTGCTATGCATTAACGTTAACATAAGGGGATAAATTAGTGTTATGGTTAGGTTTATGTTTTAAGGTGAGCAACAGGATCAGGGTTAGGTTTTATGTTTGGAGTTAGGGTTATCTGTTAGGGATAGTGTTTTTGCTTAGCGCACGGGCCCTGTCTTCACCAGGAGGGGGGGGTTAGGGACTAGGATTGCCACTGGGAACCCGCTCTATCATGCACTAGTTATGGGCCCCCGGGTTTCTTGCAGGACACAGTGGCAGAGCCTCCTTTTACTCATGACGTGGGAGAATTGTAGGCTTTCTAAACTCTGAGAAAGCAAGAAGTCTGAGAATTAGATTTAGGGGTAGGTTTATGGTAATGTTTAGGGATGAAGGTTAGTGTTAGGGTGCGTTCTGAAGGTCAGTGGTTAGGGTTAAAGGTTAGTGTTAGGTTTAACCGTTACAGTCAGGTTTATGGTTATGTTTTAGGGTTAGGGTTAAGGTTAAGGTTTAGCGTTTGGTACAGTGTTAGGCTTAAGTTTTAGCTTTAGGGTTAAAGATTAGGATTAGGGTTAGGGTTAAGGGCTAGTGTGAGGGTTAATGATAAGGATCAAGACTAAGGGCTAGGGTTTTTGTTAGTGTTAGGAATAAGTCTTCGTGTAGGCTTTAGGGTTAGCGTTAAGTGTTATGGTTAGGGTTAGGTTTAGGGTTCATGGTTAGTGTTATGTTTAGGGGTTAGTGTTAGGGTTAGGGCTTAGGTTTAGGGTAAGGTTTTAGAGTTCGTGTTCAGCGTTACGGTCGGAGCTTATGTTTACCGTTAGGGGTTAGTGTTAGTGTTAGGGCTGAGATTTAGCTTTTAGTTTAAGGGCACAGGACCTGTTTTATCTACGGTGAGAAGGGTGCTGTTGGAGTCTCCACGAAAGCACAAAATCGTTCCCTGATCCTTGGGAAAGGACCTACATGCAGGACTCAGGTGGAGCCTCATCTCACGCATAGTATAGCTGTATTGTAGGCTTGCTTCACTCTGAGAATGGAAGTAGTGTGAGAATCAGGGTTAGGGTTTGGGTTAGGGGTTTGGAGTTTGGGATTATGGTTCGAGTCAGGGTTAGGTCCTAGGGATTAGGAGTTAGGGTTAGTGTTAGGGATAGGGGTTAGTTGTTGGGTTTGGGTTAGGGTGCTAGGGTTAGGTTTAGGGTTGGGGTTAATATTAGGGTTAGCGTTTAGGGTTAAAGGATAGGATTATGGTTAAGGGTTTGGCTTAGGGTTAGGGTTAAGGGTTAGTGTTAAGGTTTAGGGTTAAGTTCAGGGTTACGTGTTAGGGTGAGGGTTAACAGTTAGGGTTATGGTTAGCGTCTTAGGGATAGGGTTAGGGTTAGAGTTAGGGGTTAGGATTAAGGGTGAAGTGTTAGGGTTATTTTTAGGCATAGTTTTAAAGTTAGGGGCTAGGGTAATGTTTGGTTTGATGGTAGGTTTAAGGTTAGGGTTAGCAGTTTAGAATTCGCATTAGGGATTAGGTGTTATGGTTATGGCTTGGAGTTAGGGTTAGAATTCAGAGATAGGAGTTGTTCTCAGGGTAAGTGTTATGCATTAACGTTATGATAAGGGGTTAAATTTAGGGTTATGGTGAGATTTACATTTTAAGGTGAGCAATGGGATCAGGGTCAGGTGTTATGTTCAGGGTTATGGTTAGGGGTGAGGGGTAGGGTTTATGCTTATGACTCGGGTCCTGTCTGCACTAGGCAGGGGGGGAGGGGTTTGGGGTTGCGATTGTCGTCGGGAACCCACTCTAGTGTATGCTGAGTATGGGCACTGGGGTTTCCGGCAGGACACAGTGGTAGAGCCTCCTTTTATTCATGGCATGGGAGGATTGTAGGCTTTCTAACGCTGAGAAAGCAAGAAGTCTGATAATTAGATTTAGGGTTAGGATTATAGTTAGGGTTAGGAATGAGGTTAGTGCTAGGGTGAGGGATTAGGGCTAGGGATTATGGGTAGAGTTAAGGTTAAATGTTAGAGTTAGGTTTAACGGTTACAGTTAGGTTTAGGGTTACGTTTTAGGGTGAGGGTTATGGTTAGGGGTTAGGGTTTGGTACAGGGTTAGGGTTAAGTGTTAGGTTTAGGGTTAAAGATTAGAATTCGGATTAGGGTTGACGGTTAGTGTGAGTGTTAATGGTTAAGTTTGTGTTTAAGGGTTAGGGTTAGGGTTTAGGGCTAGTGTTAAGCGTTCGTGTTAGATTTAGGGTTAGAGTAAAGTGTTATGGTTAGGGTTATGGGTTAGCATTAGGGTTAAAGGTTAAGGGTTAGGTTTATTTTCAGGCACAGGGTTAGGATTAGGTGTTAGGGTTAGTGTTACCGTTAAGGTTTTTTGTAGGCTTAAGGTTAGGTTTAGCAGTTTAGAATTAGGGTTAGGGATTAGGTGTTATGGTTATGGTAAGGAGTTAGGGTTAGAATTATGGCATAGGGGTTGGTCTCAGGGTCAGTTTTATGCTTAAAGTTAGGGTAAGCGGTTAAAGTTAGTGTTACGGTGAGCTTTACGTGTTAAGGTGAGCAATAGGATCAGGGTTAGGTTTTATGTTCAGGGTTAGGGTTATGGGTGAGGGGTAGAGTTTATACTTAGGGTTAGGGTTAGGGTTAGGGTTTAGGCTTAAGGATCAAGGGTTAGGGTTAGGGTTAGTGTTAGGGCTGTTGGTAGGGTTAAATTTAGGGTTAGCAGCTTACAATTAGGTATTAGGTTTTACAGTTATGAATAAGAGTTAGGGTTAGAATTATGGGATAGGTGTTGTCCTCAGGGTAAGTATTATTCATTAACGTTAGGATAAGGGGTTAGGATTAGGGTTATGGTGAGTTTTACATGTTAAGGTGAGCAATAGGATCAGGGTCAGATGTTATGATCAGGGTTATGGTTATGGGTTAGGGGCAGTGTTTATGCTTAGGGCACAGGCCCTGTCTTCACTAGGTGGGGGGGCTCGGAGGCTGGGATTGTCACCAGGAACCCACTCTATCGTATGCTGGGTATGGGCCTCTGGGTTTCATGCAGGGCACAGTGGCAGAGCCTCCTTTCATGCATGGCATGGGAGGATTGTAGGCTTTCTAAACTCTGAGAAAGCAAGAAGTCTGAGAATTAGATTTAGGGTTAGGATTACGGTTAGGGTTAGGGATGAAGTTTAGTGTTAGGGAGAGGGCTTAGTGTTAGGGATTAGGGTTTGGTACAGGGTTAGGGTTAAGTGTTCGGCTTAGGGGTAAAGATTAGGATTAGTGTTAGGTTTAAGGGTTAGCTGAGGGTTAACGGTTAGGGTTAAGGTGAAGGGTTAGGGTTAGGGTTTAGGGTTAGGATTAGGGGTTCGTGTTAGGTTTAGGGTTACACTTAAGTGTTAGGGTTTAGGTTCAGGTTTAGGGTTCATGGTTAAGGTTATGTTTAGGGGTTAGGTTTAGGGGTTAGGTTTGGTGTAAGGGTATAGTGTTAGTGAAGGGAGTTTGGGTCAGGGTTTCTGTTTAGGGTAGGGGTTAGTGTTAGGACTTAGATTTAGCGATTAGTTTAAGGTCAGAGGACCTGTTTAATCTATGGTGAGAAGGGTGTGGAATCGGTCGCTGAGACACCACAGCATTGTACCCTGGGCCTTGGGCTCAGACCTACATGCAGGAATCAGGGGGAGCCTGTTCTCATGCATGGCATGGTTGTATTGTAGGCTTGGTTAACTCTTAGAATGGAAGAAGTGTGAGAATTAGGGTTATGGTTAGGGTTAGGGATTTGGGTTTAGGAGAGAGTGTTCAAATGAGGGTTAGGGGTTAGGCATTAGGGGTTAGGGTTAGTGTTAGGGTTAGGGGTTGGGGTGAGGGTTGGGTTAGGGGCTAGGGTTAGGTTTAGGGTTGGGGTTAGTGTTAGCGTTCGAGTTAGGGATTAGAGTTAGGGTTAAGGGATAGGATTAGGGTTAAGAGTTTGGCTTAGGGTTCAGGTTAAGGGTTAGGGTTATGGTTAAAGATTAGTGTTAGTTTAAACAGTTACAGTTAGGTTTAGGGTTAAATTTTAGGGTGAGGGCTTTTTAAACTCTGAGAGAGGAAGACGTCTGAGATTAAGATTTAGGGATAGGATTATGGTTAGGATTAGGGATGACGATTAGTGTTAGGGTGAGGGCTTAGGGTTAAGGGTTAGGGTTAGAGTTAGGGTTAAGGTTAGTGTTAGTTTTAACGGTTAAAGTTAGGTTTAGGGTTAAGGTTTATTGTCAGGGTTAAGGTCAGGGGTTAGGGTTTCATACAGGGTAAGAGTTAAGTGTTAGGTTTAGGGTTAAAGATTAGCATTATGGTTAGTGTTAAAGGTTAGTGTGAGGGTAAAAGTTTAGGGTTAAGTTTAAGGGCTAGGGTTAGGGGTTAGTGTTAGGGTTAAGGGGTCTTGTTAGGTTTAGGGTTACAGTTAAGTGTTATGGTTAGTGTTAGGGGTTACGGTTAGGCTTAGGGTTCATGGTTAGTGTAACATTTAGGGGTTAGGGCTAGGGTTAAATGATAGTGTTAGAGTTAAGGCTTAGGCTTTGGGTAAAGGTTTAGGGATAGGTTTACGGGTTAGGGTTAGTGTCAGGGTTAAATGTTAGGGTGAGAGTTAACAGTTATGGTTAGGGTTATTGGTTAGGGGTTGTGTTTATGCTTAGGGCACGTGCCTTGTCTGCACTAGGCGGAGAGGTTAGGGGGCTAGCATATTCGCCGGGAAATCACTCTATCGTATGCTGGGTATTGGCCCCTGGACACAGTGGCAGGGCCTCCTTTCACACATGGCGTGGGAGGATTATAGGCTTTCTAAACTCTGAGAAAGAAAAAGTCTGAGAATTAGATTTAGGGTTAGGATTATGGTTAGAATTAGGGATGAAGTTTAGTGTTAAGGTGATGCCTTAGGGTTAGGGGTTAGGTTTAGGGTCAGAGTTAAAGGTTAGTGTTAGGTTTAACAGTTACAGTTAGGTTTAGCGTTAAGGTTTAGTGTTAGGGTTCAGTTTAGGGGATAGGTTTTGGTACAGGTTAAGGTTTAAGTGTTAAGTTTAGAGTTAAAGATTACAATTAGGGTTAGGTTTAAAGGTAAGTGTGAGGATTAACGGTTAGGGTTAAGCATGAGGGTTAGGGATTAGGTTTAGTGTTAAGGGTTTATGTTAGTTTAGGGTTAGAGTTAAGTGTTATGGTTAGGGTTAGGGGTTAGGGTTAGATATAGGGTGCATGGTTAGGGTTACGTTTAGGGGTTAGGGTTACGGGTTAGGTTTAGGGTGAGTGTTTGGTGTTAGTGTTGGGCATTAGGATAAGGGCTTAGGTTTAGGGTTAGCGTTTAGGTTTAGTGTTAGGGCTTAGATTTAGCGGTTAGTTTAAGGGCACAGGACCTGTTTAATCTATGGTGAGAAGGGTGCAGAATTGGTCCCCTTGACACCACACCATCGTACCTGGGCCTTGGGCCCAGACCTACATGCAGGACTCAGGCGGAGCCTCTTCTCACTCATGGCATGGCTCTATTGTAGGCTTGGTGAACTCTGAAAATGGAGGAAGTGTGAGAATTAGGGTTATGGTTATGGTTAATTGTTTGGGGTTAGGGGTTAGGGTTCGAGTGTGGTTCAGGGGTTAGAAATTAGGAGTTAGTGTTAGTGTTAGGGTTAGGGGTTAGGGGTTAGTGTTGGTTTAGGGGCTAGGGTTAGATTCAGAGTTAGGGTTAGTGTTAGGGTTAGGGTTAGGGATTATGGTTAGGGTTAGGAATTAGGGTTAGGGTTAGGCTTAACGGATAGGATTAGGGTAAAGGGTTAAGGCTTAGGGTTAGCATTAGGGATTAGGGTTAGGGTTAAGTGTTAGGGTTTTGGTCTGATTTAAGGGTTAGGGTGAGCGTTAACAGTTAGGGTTAAGGTTAATTGTTAGGATTGGGGGTTAGGCTTAAGGATTCGTATTAGGGTTAGGGTATAAGGGTGAGACTTAAGTCTTATGGTTAGGGACAGGGCTTTTGGTTAGGGATAAGGGTTAGGAGTTAGGGTTACTTTTAGGCATAGGGTAGGATTAGGGGTGAGGGTTAGGGTTAGGGTTAGTGTTAGGGTTGTTGGTAGTGTTAAGGTTAGGGATAGCAGTTTAGAATTAGGGTTAGGGATTAGGTTTTATGGTTATGGCTAAGATTTAGGGTTAGAATTATGGGATAGGCGTTGTTCTCAGTGTAAGTGTTATGCATTAACTTTAGGAGATGCGGTTAAAGTTAGGGTTACAGTGTGGTCTACATGATAAGGTGAGCAGTAGGATCAGGGTTAGGTGTTACGTTCAAGGTTAGGGTTATATGTTAGGCGTACTTTTTATGCTTAGGGCACGGGCCCTGTCTGCACTAGGCGGGAGGATTAGGGGTCTAGGATTGTGGCCGAGAACTTTCTCTATCGTACACTGGGTATGGGTCCCTGGGTTTCATGCAGGACACAGTGGCAGAGCCTCTTTTCACGCATGGCATGGGAGGATTGTAGGCTTTCTAAACTCTGAGAAAGCAAGAAGTCTGAGAATTAGATTTAGGGATAGGATTATGGTTAGTGTTAAGGATAAAGTTTAGCATTAGGGTGAGGGCTTAGGGTTAGGGGTTAGAGTTACGGTCAGGGTTAAAGGTTAGTGTTAGGTTTAATGGTTACAGTTAGCTTTAGGGTCAAGTGTTAGGGTTAAGGTTAAGGTTAGGGGTTAGGTTTTGGTACAGGGTAAGGGTTAACTGTTAGGTTTAGGGTTAAAGATTACGATTAGGGTTAGGTTTAAGGGTTAGTGTGAGAGTTAACGGTTAGGGTTAAGGTTAAGTGTTAGGGTTAGTGGTTAAGTTTAGGTTTAAGTGTTCGTGTTAGGTTTAGGGTTAGAGTTAAGTGTTATGGTTAGGGTTTGGGGTTAGGGTTAGGTTTAGAGTTCATTGTTAGGGTTACGTTTAGGCATTAGGGTTATGGGTAAGGATTAGGGTAAGGGTTTAATGTTAGTGTTGGGCGTTAGGGTCAGGGCTTAAGTTTAGGGTTAAGGGTTAGTGTTAGAGTTAGCGTTAGGGCTTAGATTTAGAGGTTATTTTAAGGGCACAGGACCTGTGTAATCTATGGTGAGAAGTGTGCAGAATGGGTCATCGCCACACCACACCATCGTACCCTAGGCCTTGGGCCCAGACCTACATGCAGGTCTCAGGCAGAGCCTCTTCTCATGCATGGCATGGTTTTATTGTAGGCTTGGCTAACTCTGAGAATGGAGGAAGTGTGAGAATTATGGTTATGATTAGGGTTAGGTGTTTGGGGTTAGGGGTTAGTGTTCGCGTGAGGGTTAGGTGTTAGGGATTAGGGGTTAGGGTTAATGTTAGCATTAGGGGTTAACGGTTAGGGTTGGGTTAGGGACTAGAGATAGATTTAGGGTTGGGGTTAGGGTTAGGGTTAGGGTTAGGGGTTAGGGTTAGGGTTAAGGGATAGGATTAGGGTTAAGGGTTAAGGCTTAGGGTTAGCATTAAGGGATAGGGTTAGGGTTAAGGGTTAGGGTTATGGTCCGAGTTAAGGGTTAGGGTGAGGGTTAACAGTTAGGGTTAGGGTTATAAGTTAGGGATAGTGTTAGGTTTAAGGTCTAGGGTTAGGGTTAGAGGTAGCTTTACTGCTAAGATTAGGTCTCGGCATTAAGGTAAGGGTTAGTGTTAGGGTTAAGGGTTAGGGTTAGGTTTAATTGTTAGGATTAGGATCAGAATTAAGGGTTAGGCTTAGGGTTAGGGGATAGGGTTAGGGTTTAGGGTAAACTTTTAAGGTTATGTTTAGGGATAAGGTTAGGGTTAGCGTTTAAGGTTAGGGTTAGTATTAGGGTTGTTTGTAGGGTTAAGGTAATGTTTAGTGGTTAGAATTAGGGTTAGGGATTAGGGGTTACTGTTATGGCTAGGAGTTAGGGTTAGAATTAAGTGATAGGGGTTGTTCTTAGCATAAGTGTTATGCATTAATGTTAGGATAAGTGGTTAAAGTTAGGTTTACGGTGAGGTTTATGTGTTAAGGTGAGCAATAGGATCAGGGTTAGAATTATGAGTGAGGGGTAGGGTTTTGCTTAGGGTATGGGCCCTGTCTGCCCTAGGAGTGGGATTGAGGGGGATGCGATTGTCACCAGAAACCCACTCTATCGTATGCAGGGTATGGGCCCATGGGTTTCTTGTAGGACACTCTGGCAGAGCCTGATTTCACGCATGGTAAAGGAGGATTGTAAGCTTTCAAATCTCTAAGAAAGTAAGAAGTCTGAGAATTAGATTTAAGGTTAGGATTATCGTTATGGTTAGGGATGAAGTTTAATCTTAGGGTGAGGGCTTCGGGTAAGGGGATACGGTTAGTTTTAGGGTTAAAAGTTACTGTTAGGTTTAACAGTTACAGTTAGACTTAGGGTTTAGGTTTAGGGTTAGGGTTAAGCTTAGGGGTTATGGTTTGGTACAGGGTTAGGGTTAAGTGTTAGGGTTAGGGTTAAAGATCATGACAAGGGTTAGAGTTAAGGGTTAGTTTGAGTGTTAACAGTAGGGTTAAGGATAACTTTTAGGGTTAGGGGTTAGGATTAGTGTTAGGGCTGAGATTTAGCGGTTAGTTTAAGGGCACAGGACCTGTTTAATCTATGGTGAGAGTGGTGCACAGGGTCGCTGCGACACAACACCACCGTACGCTGGGCCTTGGGCCAAGACCTACATACAGGACTCAGGTGGAGCCTCTTCTCACGCATGACATGGCTGTATTGTAGGCTTGGTTAACTCTGAGAATGGAAGAAGTGTCAGAAATCGGGTTAGGGCTGGCTGTAGGTGTTTTTAACCCCTAACCCTAACACTAACCCCCTAATCCTAACCCTAACACTAACCCCAAGGTTAAATCTAACCTTAACCCCTACGACAACCCTAACCCTAACCCTAACCCCTCTCACTGTAGAATAAACAGGTCCTGTGCCCTTAAACTAACCACTAAATCTAAGCCCTAACATCAACCCTAACCTCTGACCCTAAACCTAAGCCCTGAGCCTAAAGCCCAACACTAACTCTAAACTCTTACCCTAAAGCTAATCCCTAACCCTAATTCTAACCTCTAAACGTAACCCTAACTGTGAACCCTAAACCTAACCCTAACCTCGAGCGCTAACCATAGCACTTAACTCTAACCCTAAACCTAACATGAACCCTTAATCCTAACACTAACCCTAACCCTAACTCTTAACTTTAACCCTGACTGTTAACCCTCACACTAACCTTTAAACCTAACCGTAATCGTAATCTTTAACCCTAAACCTAATATTTAACCCTAATCCTGTACCAAACCCTAAACCCTAACCTTAAAGCTAACCATAAACCTTAACCCTGAACCTAACTGTAACGGTTAAAACTAAGAGTAACCTGTAACGCTACCCGTAACCCCTAACTCTAAGCCTTCACCCTAATACTAACCTTGATCCTTAACCCGAACCCTAACCCTAACCCTAAATCTAATTCTCAGTCTTCTTGCTTTCTTAGAGTTTAGAAAGCCTACAATCCTCCCATGCCATGCGTGAAAGGAGGCTCTTCCACTGTGTCCTGAATGAACCGCTGGGGCCCATAACCAGAGTACGATAGAGTGGGTTCCTGGTGACAATCCCAGCCCCCTAACCCCCCCCCCCCCGCCTAATGCAGACAAGGCCCGTGCCCTAAGCATAAACTCTACACCTCACCCAAAACTCTAACCCTGAAAATAACATTTAACCCTGATTCTATTGCTCACCTTAGAATGTAAACCTCACCGTAACCTGAACTTTAACCTCTTATCCTAACGTTAATGCATAACACTTACCCTGAGATTAACCCCTATCCCATAATTCTAACCCTATCTCCTAGTCATAACTGTGACAACTAATCCCTAACCCTAATTCTAAACCACTAACACTAACTGTTACCCTACGTAGTTACTGTTACGGTAACCTACTGTTACCCTAACACTGAACCTAACCCTTACTCCTAACGCCAAAGCTATGGCTAAAAATAATGCTAACCCTTGACCCTTTACCCTAACTCCTAACCCTAACCCTAATCCTAACCACTAAACCCAACCTTAGCTCTTAACCCTAACCCTAAACCTTACCCTGACGCCTAGACCTAACACTAACACTAAACTAACACCTAACCCTAATCATAACCCCTAAAGCTAACCCTAACCCTGAACCCTAAACCTAACTCTAACACTTAATACTAACTATATCCCTAACCCCTAACCTCAACCCTAACCCTAACCGTTAACCCTCACCCTAACCCTTAAACCGGACCCTAACACTAAATCTTAACCCTAAAGCTACGCCCAACCCTTAACCATAATCCTATCCCTTAACCCTAAACCTAACCCCTAACCCTAAACCTAACACTAACCCCAATCCTAATTCTAACCATAGCCCTTAATACATCACTACGCCTAACCCCTAACCCTAACCCTAACCCCTAATGCTAACCCTAACACTGAACCCTAAACCTAACCCTATCCCTAACCCTTAAACATAACTCTATCCCTAACCAATAATCCTAAGCCTAATCTTTAACCCTCACCCTAGAGCTTAACTCAAACCGTAACCCTAAGCCTAAACCCCAACCCTAACACTTAACACAAACCCTAAGCCTAAACACTTAACGCCAATCCTATCCTTTAACCCTAACACTAACCCTGATGCCTAATCCTAACCCTAACACTAACCCCAACCATAAATCTAACCCTAGCCCCTAACGCAAAACTAACCCCTAACCCTAACGCTAACCCTAAATCCTAGTCCCTAACCACTAAACCTCACTTGAACCCTAACCCCTAACACCAAACCCTTAACCCTAACCATAACCCTATTTCTCACACTACTTCCATTCTCAGAGTTAACCAAGCCTAAAATACAACCATGCAATGCGTGAGTAGAGTTTCCGCATGAGTCCTGCAAGTAGGTCTGGGCCAAAGGCCCAGGATCCGATGGTGTGGTGTCGCATGGAAACATTCTGCACCCTTCTCACCATAGATTACACAGGTCCTGTACCCTTAAACTAACCGCCAAATCAAAGCCCAAACACTGACCCTAACCCCTAACCCTACCTAAGCCCTGACCCTAATGCCCAACACTAACACTAAACGCTTACCCTAAACCTAACCCCTAAATGTAACCTTAACCATGAACCCTAAACCTAACCCAAACCCCTAACCCTAACCATAACACTTAACTCTAACCCTAAACCTAACATGAACACTTAACCCTAACCCTAACCCATAAACCTAACACTTAACCTTAACCCTAACCGTTAACCCTCACACTAAACCTTAACCCTAACCCTAATCCTAATCTTTAAGCCTAAACCTAGCACTTAACCCTTACCCTGTACCAAAACCTAACCCCTAATCTTAACCCTAAGCTTAAACCTTAAAGCTTAACCCTAAACCTAACTGTAACTGTTAAACCTAACACTAACCTTTAACCCTGACCCTAACTGAAACCCCTAACCCTAAGCCCTCACCATAACAGTAACCTATATTGCTAACCCTAACCCTAATCCTAGCCCTAAATTTAATTCTCAGACTTCTTGCATTCTCAGAGTTTACAAAGCCTACAATCCTCCCATGCCATGTGTAGAAGGAGGCTTGGCCACTGTGTCCGGCATGAAACCAAGGGGCCCATACCCAGTGTATGATAGAGTGGCTTCCGGCATCTATCCCAGCCCTCTAAGCCCCCTCCTAGAGCAGAGAGGGCTCGTGATATAAGCATAAACACTACCCCTCACCCATAACCCTAACCCTGAACATCACAGCTCACCCTGATACTATTGCTCACCTTAACACATCAACCTCACCATAACTCTAACTTGAACCTGTTATCCTAACGTTAATGCATAAGACTTACCCTAAGAACAACCCCTATCCCTTAATTCTAACCCTAACTCCTAGCCACAATTGTAACACCTAATCCCTAAGGCTAATTCAAAACTGCTAAACATTACCTTATCCCTACAAACTAACCCTAACCCTAACCGCTAACCCTAACCGTACACCTAAAAATAACCGTAACACTTGACACTTAACCCTAACCCTTAACCCTGATCCTAATCCTAACAATTAAACCTAACCCTAACTCTTAAGCCTAACACTAACACGTACCCTAATGCCTAGACCTAACCCTAAGAGTAAACGTAACCCCTAACCCTAACCCTAATCCCTAATGCTAACCCTAACACTGAACCCTAATCCTAAGCCTTAAACCTAACTCTATCCTTAACCCATAACCCTAGCCCTAACCGTTAACCCCACACTAACCCTTAACTCGAACTGTAACCCTAACCCTTAAAACTAAACCTAACACTTAACGCTAACCCTAAGCCTTAACGCTTAACCCTTATCCTATCCCTTAACCCTAACCCTAACCCATAACGCTAACCCTAACCCCACTCTAAATCTAACCCTAGCCCCTAACCCAACCCTAACCCCTAAGCCCTAACCCTATCACTAAACCCAACACCTACTCCCTAACCCCTAATCCTCACTCGAAGCTTAAGCCCTAACCCTAAGCCCTCTCCCTGACTAATCTTCATCCCTTACCCTAACCATAATCCTAACCCTAAATCTAATTCTCAGACTTCTTGCTATCTCAGAGTTTTAAAAGCCTACAATTCTCCAAAGCCATGCGTGAAAGCTGGCTCTGCCACAGTGTCCTGCATGAAACCCAGGAGCCCATACTCTGTGTACAATAGAGTGGGTTCCCGGGGACAATCACAGCCCCCTAACTCCCCCTGCTAGTGCTGACAGGGCCCATGCCCTAAGCAAAAACCCTGCACCTCACCCATAACCCTAACCCTGAACATAACACCTAACCCTGATGTTATTGTTCACCTTAACACGTAAACCTCACTGTAACCCTAACTTTAACCCCTATCCTAATGTTATTGCATAACACTTACCCTAAGAACAAACCCTATCCCTTAATTCTAAGCCTAACTCCTAGCATAACCGTAACACCTAATCCCTAACCTTAATTCTAAACTGCTAAACATTACCTTCAACCTACAAACAACCCTAACACTAACCCTAACTCTAACCGCTAACCCTAACCCTAACCATTACCCTGATCATAATCCTAACAATTAAACCTAACCCTAATTCTTAACCCTAACACGAACCATTACCATAATGCCTAGACCTAACACTAACTGTAACCCTAACCCCTAACCCTAACCCTAACCGCTAATGCTAACCCTAACCCCGAACCCTAAACCTAACCCTAACCCTATCCCTTAAACCTATTACTATCCCTAAACCATTACCCTAATCGCAACTGTTAACCCTCACTCTCACCCTTAACTTGGACCGAAACCCTAACCCTTAACCCTAACCTTAACCCTTACTGCTAATCTTAAGCCTTCACCCTTTACCTTAATCCTATCTTGTAAGCCTAACCCTAACGCTGACCCCTAACCCACCTGAACATTAACCCTAAACCTAAATCTAACGCTAGCCCCTTACAAAAACCTAACACCTAAGCCCTGACACACTAATCCTAACTTCTAATTCCTAGCCACTAAACTTCACTCAAACCCAAACCTCTAACCCCAAACACATAACCCTAACCATAACCCTAATTCTCACACTTCCTTTGTTCTCAGAGTTGACCAAGCCTACAATAGAGCCATGCCACGAGTGAGAAGAGGCTCTGCCTGAGTCCTGCATGTAGGTCTGGGCCCAAGGCCCAAGTACGATGGTGTGGTGTTGAGGCGACCCAGTCTGCACCCTTCCCACCATAGATTAAACAGAGCATGTGCCCTTAAACTAACCACTAAATCTAAGCCCTAACACTAAACCTAAATCCTAACCCTAAACCTCGGCCCTTATCCTAACGCCCAACAGTAACACTAAACACTCACCCTAAACTTAACCCGTAACCCGAACCCCTAAATGTAACCCTAACCATGAACCCTAAACCTAACCCTAACCTCTAGCCATAACCATAACACTTAACTCTAAACCTAAATGTTACACGAAGCCTTATTCCTAACCCTAAGCCCAACCCTAACCCTTAATCTTGAAACTTAACATTAACCCTCACACTAACCCTTAACCCTAACCCTAATCCTAATCTTTAACCATAAAGCTAACACTGAAGCCTAACCCAGTGCCAAACGATAAAACCAAACCTTAACCCTAACCCTGAAACTTAACCATAAACCTAACTGTAACTGTTAAAAATAACACAAACCTTTAACCCTAACCCCTAACCCTAAGAGCCCACCCTAACACTAATCTTCCTCGATAAACATTACCATAATCCTACCCCTAAATCTAATTGTCAGACTTCTTGCTTTCTCAGAGTTTAGAAAGCCTAAAATCCTCCCATGCCATGAGTAAAAGGGGGCTCTACCACTGTGTCCTGCATGAAACCCAGGAGCCCATATCCAGCGTACGATAGAGTGGGTTCCCGGGGACAATCCCATCCCCCTAACCCCAGCCCCCCGCCCAGTACAGACAGGGCCTGTACGCTAAGTATAAACACTACCCCTAACAGATAACCCTCACCCTGAATATAACACCTGACCCTGATCCTATTGCTCACCTTAAAACATAAAACTCCCCGTAACCCTGACTTATCCCCTTATCTTAACCTTAACCTTAATGCATAAAACCCTGAGAAGAAGCCCCATCCCATAATTCTAATCCTAATCCCCAGCCATAACCATAAGACCTCATCCCTAATTCTAAAATGCCAACCCTAAACTTCACCCTACTCTTTCTTAGAGTTTAGAAAGCCTGCAATCCTCCCATGCCATGTGTGAAAGGAGGCTCTACCACTGTGTCCTGCATGAAACCCACGGGCCCATACCGAGAGTCCGATACAGTGGGTTCCCGGTGACAATCCCAGCCCTCTAACCTCCCCCCAGCTTAATGCCGACAGGGCCCATGCGCTAAGCATAAATGATACCTTTAACAGATAACCCTAACCCTGAACATGGCACCTAACCCTGTTCCTATTTCTCCCCTTAACACGTAAACCTCACCGTGAGCCTAACTTTAACCTCTTAACGTAACGTTAATGCATAACGCATTCCCTGAGAACATCCCCTATCCCATAATTCTAACCCTATCTCCTAGTCATAACTGTAACACCTAATCCCTAACCCTAATTCTCCACTGCTAAGCCTAACCGTAACGCTGCCTACAACCCTAACACTGACAGGAACCCTTAGTTCTAACCCCAACGCTATGCCTAACAAAAGCCCTAACCCTTCACCCTTCACCCTAACCCCTGAGCATTACCCTAACCTTTAACCGTAATCCTAATCCTAACCATTAAACCTAACCCTAGCTCTTAAAGCTAACCCTAAACCTTACCCTCACGACTAGACCTAACCCTGACACTAACCTAACACCTAACCCTAACCATAACCCCTAAAGCTAACCCTAACCCTGAACCCTAAACCTAACCCTAACACTGAACCTTCACTATATCCCTAACCCCTAAGCCTAATCCTAACTGTTAACCCTCACCCTAACACTTAAACTGGACCATAACACTAAACATTAACCCTAACACTAAACTTTAACCCTAACCATAAGCCCAACACTTAACCCTAATCCTATCCCCTAACCCTAAGCCCTAACCCTAAACCTAACCCTAACCCCAACCCTAACCTTAATCTTGACCCTTACCATTAACCCTCACACTAACCCTAATCCTAATCTTTAACCATAAAGCTAACACTGAAGCCTAACCCTGTGCCAAACGCTAAACCCAAACCTTAACCCTAACCCTGAAACTTAACCATAAACCTAACTGTAACTGTTACACCTAACACTAACCTCTAACCCTAACCCCTAACCCTAAGATCCCACCTTAACACTAACGCTAACCCTAAACATTATCATAATCCTACCCCAAATCTAATTCTCGGACTTCTTGCTTTCTTAGAGTTTAGAAAGCCTAAAATCCTCCCATGCCATGAGTAAAAGGGGGCTCTGCAGCTCTCTCTTGCATGAAACCAGGAGCCCATACCTAGCGTATGATAGAGTGGGTTCCTGGGGACAATCCCATCCCCCTAACCCCAGCCCGCCGCCCAGTGCAGACAGGGCCTGTACGCTAAGTATAAACACTACCCCTAACAGATAACCCTCACCCTGAACATAGCACCTGACCCTCATCCTATTGCTCACCTTAAAACATAAACCTCCCCGTAACCCTAACTTATCCCCTTATCTTAACCTTAATGCATAACACCCTGAGAAGAAGCCCTATCCCATAATTCTAATCCTAACCCCTAGCCATAACCCTAACACCTCATCCCTAATTCTAAAATGCCAACCCTAACCTTCACCCTGCCAACAACCCTAACCCTAACCCTAACCCCTAACCCTAAGCCCTCACCCTATCGCTAATCTTCATCCCTAAACCGTACCGTAATCCTAACCCTAAATCTAATTCTCAGACTTGCTTTCTCAGAGTTTTGAAAGCCTACAATCCTACTAAGCCATGCATGAAAGCCCGCTCTGCCACAGTGTCCTGCATGAAACCCAGAGGCCCATACACTGCGTACGATAGAGTGGGCTCCCAGCGACCATCACAGACCCCTAACTTCGCCTCCTAGTGCATACAGGGCCCGTGCCCTAAGCATAAACCCTACCCCACACCCATAACCCTAACCCAGAACATAACACCTAACCCTGATCCTACTGCTCACCTTAACACGTAAACCTCACCCTAACCCTAACTTAACCCCTTATCTTAACGATAATGCATGACACCCTGAGAACAAGCCCTATACCGTAATTCTAACCCTAACTCCTAGCCATAACCATAACACCTAATCCCTAATTCTGAAACGCCAACCCTAACCTTAACCCTACCGACAACACTAACACTAACCCTAAAACCCTTACCCTAACCCTACGCCTAAAAATAACCCTAACCATTGATCCTTAGTCGTAACCCCTAAAGCTTAACCCTAACCCTTAACGCTAATCCCAATCCTAACCATTAAACATAACCCTACTTAACCCTAACCCTAACCTATACGCTAATGCCTAGAGATCTAACCCCAACACTGACCTACAGTTAACAGTAACCCTAACCCCTAATCCTAACCTTAAACCTGAACCATAAACCTAACCCTTAACCCTAACCCTATTCCTAACCCCCTAACCCTAACCCTAACTGTTAAGCCTCACCCTAACACTTAACCCTGACTCTAACCCTAAACCTTAACCCTAACCCTGAACCCTAACCCTAAGCCTAACCCTTAACCCTAACCCTATCCCTTAACCCTAACCCCTAACCCTAACGCTAACCCCAACCCTAAACCTAACCCTGGCCCCCAACCCAGACTTAACACCTAACCCCTAACACTAACTCTAAACCTAACCACTAATCCCTAGCACCTGACCCTGACTCGAAACCTAACCCCTAACTCGAAACCCCTAACCCCAAACCTAACCCTAATTCTCACACTACTTCCATTCCCAGAGTGAAGCATGCCTACAATACAGCCATGCCATGTGTGAGATGAGGCTCTGCCTGAGTCCTGCATGTAGGTTTTGTCCCAAGGCCCAGGGAATGATGTTGTGCTTTTGTGGTGACTCCGACCACACCCCTCTCACCGTAGGTTAACCAGGTCCTGTGCCCTTAAACTGACCGCTAAATCTAAGCCCTACCACCAACCCTAACCTCTGACCCTGAACCTAAGCCCCGAGCCTAAAGCCCAACACTAACTCTAAACACTTACCCTAAACCTAATCCCTAACCCTAATGCTAACCCCTAAACGTAACTCTAACCACGAACAGTAAACCTAACCCTAACCTCTAACACAAACCCTAACACATAACTCTAACCCTAAAACTAACCCTAACCCTTAACCCTAAACCTAAACCCTAACCCTAACCCTTAACCTTAATCTTAACCGTTAACTCTCATGCTAACCTTTAATCCTAACCCTAATCCTAATCTTCAACCCTAAACCGAACACAACCCTAACCCTGTACCAAACCCTGACCCCTCATCTTAACCCTATCCGCAAACCTCAACCCCAAAACGAACTGTAACCGTTAAACCTAACAGTAACCTTAAACCGTAACCCTAATCTGTAACCCCATCCCCTCACCATAACACTACACTTCATCCTGAACCCTAACCATAATCCTAACCCTAAATCTAATTCTCAGACTTCTTGCTTTCTTAGAGTTTAGAAAGCCTGCAATCCTCCCTTGCCATGTGTGAAAGGAGGCTCTACCACTGTGTCCTGCATGAAATCCACGGGCCCATACCCAGAGTCCGATACAGTGGGTTCCCGGTGACAATCCCAGCCCCCTAACCTCCCCCCAGCTTAATGCCGACAGGGCCCGTGCGCTAAGCATAAATGATACCTTTAACAGATAACCCTAACCCTGAACATGGCACCTAACCCTGTTCCTATTTCTCCCCTTAATACGTAAACCTCACCGTGAGCCTAACTTTAACCTCTTAACGTAACGTTAATGCATAACCCATTCCCTGAGAACATCCCCTATCCCATAATTCTAACCCTATCTCCTAGTCAATACTGTAACACCTAATCCCTAACCCTAATTCTCCACCGCTAAGCCTAACCGTAACGCTGCCTACAACCCTAACACTGACAGGAACCCTTAGTTCTAACCCCAACGCTATGCCTAACAAAAGCCCTAACCCTTCACCCTTCACCCTAACCCCTGAGCATTACCCTAACCTTTAACCGTAATCCTAATCCTAACCATTAAACCTAACCCTAGCTCTTAAAGCTAACCCTAAACCTTACCCTCACGACTAGACCTAACCCTGACACTAACCTAACACCTAACCCTAACCGTAACCCCTAAAACTAACCCTAACCCTGAACCCTAAACCTAACCCTAACACTGAACCTTCACTATATCCCTAAACCCTAAGCCTAATCCTAACTGTTAACCCTCACCCTAACACTTAAACTGGACCATAACACTAAACATTAACCCTAACACTAAACTTTAACCCTAACCATAAGCCCAACACTTAACCCTAATCCTATCCCCTAACCCTAAGCCCTAACCCTAAACCTAACCCTAACCCCAACCCTAACCCTTAATCTTGACCCTTACCATTAACCCTCACACTAACCCTAATCCTAATCTTTAACCATAAAGCTAACACTGAAGCCTAACCCTGTGCCAAACGCTAAACCCAAACCTTAACCCTAACCCTGAAACTTAACCATAAACCTAACTGTAACTGTTACACCTAACACTAACCTCTAACCCTAACCCCTAACCCTAAGATCCCACCTTAACTTAACCCTAACCCTAAACATTATCATAATCCTACCCCTAAATCTAATTCTCGGACTTCTTGCTTTCTTAGAGTTTAGAAAGCCTAAAATCCTCCCATGCCATGAGTAAAAGGGGGCTCTGCAGCTCTCTCTTGCATGAAACCAGGATCCCATACCTAGCGTATGATACAGTGGGTTCCCGGGGACAATCCCATCCCCCTAACCCCAGCCTCCCGCCCAGTGCAGACAGGGCCTGTACGCTAAGTATAAACACTACCCCTAACAGATAACCCTCACCCTGAACATAGCACCTGACCCTCATCCTATTGCTCACCTTAAAACATAAACCTCCCCGTAACCCTAACTTATCCCCTTATCTTAACCTTAATGCATAACACACTGAGAAGAAGCCCTATCCCATAATTCTAATCCTAACCCCTAGCCATAACCCTAACACCTCATCCCTAATTCTAAAATGCCAACCCTAACCTTCACCCTGCCAACAACCCTAACCCTAACCCTAACCCCTAACCCTAAGCCCTCACCCTATCGCTAATCTTCATCCCTAAACCGTACCGTAATCCTAACCCTAAATCTAATTCTCAGACTTGCTTTCTCAGAGTTTTGAAAGCCTACAATCCTACTAAGCCATGCATGAAAGCCGGCTCTGCCACAGTGTCCTGCATGAAACCCAGAGGCCCATACACTGCGTACGATAGAGTGGGCTCCCAGCGACCATCACAGACCCCTAACTTCGCCTCCTAGTGCATACAGGGCCCGTGCCCTAAGCATAAACCCTACCCCACACCCATAACCCTAACCCAGAACATAACACCTAACCCTGATCCTACTGCTCACCTTAACACATAAACCTCACCCTAACCCTAACTTAACCCCTTATCTTAACGATAATGCATGACACCCTGAGAACAAGCCCTA
>NC_090983.1:104632500-104657500 GCF_041146395.1 Eulemur rufifrons | reverse complement strand
GTTAACCCTAACCCTAAATCTTAACACTGACCCTAACCTTAACCTTTAACTCTAAGCCTAACCCTTAACCCTACAGTAAGGAAGACCCTTAATGCTAATGGGATCCCTTATCCCTAACCCTAACACTACAGCTAAAAATAACCCTAACCTTGGATCCTGAAACCTAACCCCTAACACTTACTTTAACCCCAAATCCTAACCCTAATCCTAAGCATTAAACCTAACCCTATCTCTGAACCCTAACGCTAGCCATTACCCTAATGCCTAGATCTAACCCTAATTCTAACCTACCGCCTAATCCTAACCTAAAGCCCTAATGCTAACTCTAACCCTGAACCCTAAACCTACCCGTAACCCGTAACACTAACCCTATCCGTGAACCTTAACCCTGACCCTAACCATTACCCGCACCCAAGCGTTTAACCCTGATTCTAACCCTAATCCTTAATGATAAACCTAACACTAAACCCTAACCCTAAGCCCAACACTTAACCCTAATCCTATCCCTTAACCCTAACCCTAACCCTAATGCTACCCCCTAAACGTAACCCTAACCGTGACCAGTAAACCTAAACCTAACCTCTAACACAAACCATAGCACATAACTGTAACCCTAAAACTAACCCTAACCCTAACCCTAACCCTCAACCCTATCTCTTAACCTTAACCCTAAGCGTTAACTCTCACGCTAACCTTTAATCCTAACCCTAATCCTAATCTTCCACCCTAAACCTAACACTTTACCCTAACCCTGTACCAAACCCTAACCCCTCATCTTAACCCTAACCGTAAACCTCAACCCTAAACCAAAGTGTATCCGGTAAACCTAAGAGTAACCTTTAACCCTAACCCTAATCCCTAACCCTAAGCCCTCACCCTAACACTAAATTTCATCCTTAACGCTAACTATAATCCTAACCCTAAATCTAATTCTCAGACTTCTTGCTTTCTTAGAGTTTAGAAAGCCTGCCATCCTCCCATGCCATGGGTGAAAGGAGGCTCTACCACTGTGTCCTGCATGAAACCCACGGGCCCATACCCAGAGTATGATAGAGTGGGTTCCCGGGTACAATCCCAGCCCCCTAAACTCCCCCTGCCCGCCTAATGCAGACAGGGCCCGTGCGCTAAGCATAAACAATACCTTTAACAGATAACCCTAACCCTGAACATAACACCCAACCCTGTTCCTATTTCTCCCCTTAACACGTAAACCTCACCGTGCGCCTAACTTTAACCTCTTATCCTAACGTTAATGCATAACCCATTTCCTGAGAACAACCCCTATCCCATAATTCTAACCCTATCTCCTAGTCATCACTGTGACACCTAATCCCTAACCCTAATTCTAAACCGCTAACCCTAACCGTAACCCTACCTACAACCCTAACACTGACAGTAACCCTTACTTCCTACCCCAACGCTATGCCTAACAAAAACCCTAACCCTTGACCCTAACCCTTCACCCTAACCCCTAAGCCTTACCCTAACCCTTAACCCTAATCCTAATTCTAACCATTAAACCTAACCCTAGCTCTTAAAGCTAACCCTAAACTTTACCCTCACGACTAGACCTAACCCTGACACTAACCTAACACCTAACCCTAACCAGAACCCCTAAAGCTAACCCTGAACCCTATCCCTAACCCTAGCAGTAAACTTTAACCCTAAACCTAAGCCCAACCCGTAACCCTCTTCCTATCCTTTTACCCTAAAACTAACCCCTAAACCTAACCCCTATACCTCACCCTAACTCTAACCCCAATCCTAATTCTAACCATACCCCTTCATAAAACACTAACTCCTAACCGCTAACCCTAACACTAACCAAAAACACTAATCACTAATCCCTAACCCTAACGCTTAACCTTTACCCTAACCGTTAACCCTCACCCTAAATCTTAACACTGACCCTAACCTTAACCTTTAACTCTAAGCCTAACCCTTAACCCTACAGTAAGGAAGACCCTTAATGCTAATGGGATCCCTTATCCCTAACCCTAACACTACAGCTAAAAATAACCCTAACCTTGGATCCTTAAACCTAACCCCTAACACTTACTTTAACCCCAAACCCTAACCCTAATCCTAAGCATTAAACCTAACCCTATCTCTTAACCCTAACGCTAGCCCTTACCCTAACGCCTAGATCTAACCCTAAATCTAACCTACCGCCTAACCCTAACCTTAAGCCCTAATGCTAACACTAACGCTGAACCCTAAACCTGCCCGTAACCCTTAACACTAACCCTATCCATGAACCTTAACCCTGACCCTAACCATTACCCGCACCCAAGCATTTAACCCTGACCCTAACCCTAATCCTTAATGCTAACCCTAACACTAAACCCTAACCCTAACCCCAGCACTTAACCCTAATCCTATCCCTTAACCCTAACCCTAACCCTAACCCTAATGCTACCCCCTAAACGTCACCCTAACCGTGACCAGTACACCTAACCCTAACCTCTAACACAAACCATAGCACATAACTCTAACCCTAAAACTAACCCTAACCCTAAACCTAACTGTTAACCTTAACCCTAAGCGTTAACTCTCACGCTAACCTTTAATCCTAACCCTAATCCTAATCTTCAACCCTAAACCTAACACTTATCCCTAACCCTGTACCAAACCCTAACCCCTCATCTTAACCCTAACCGTAAACCTCAACCCTAAACCAAAGTGTAACCGTTAAACCTAAGAGTAACCTTTAACCCTAACCCTAATCCCTAACCCTAAGCCCTCACCCTAACACTAAACTTCATCCTTAACCCTAACCAGAATCCTAACCCTAAATCTAATTCTCAGACTTCTTGCTCTCTTAGAGTTTAGAAAGCCTGCAATCCTCCCATGCCATGCGTGAAAGGAGGCTCTACCACTGTGTCCTGCATGAAACCCATGGGCCCATACCCAGAGTATGATAGAGTGGGTTCCCGGGTACAATCCCAGCCCCCTAAACTCCCCCCGCCCGCCTAATGCAGACAGGGCCCGTGCGCTAAGCATAAACAATACCTTTAACAGATAACCCTAACCCTGAACATAACACCCAACCCTGTTCCTATTTCTCTCCTTAACACGTAAACCTCACCGTGCGCCTAACTTTAACCTCTCATCCTAACGTTAATGAATAACCCATTTCCTGAGAACAACCCCTATCCCATAATTCTAACCCTATCTCCTAGTCATCACTGTGACACCTAATCCCTAACCCTAATTCTAAACCGCTAACCCTAACCGTAACCCTACCTACAACCCTAACACTGACAGTAACCCTTACTTCTAACCCCAACGCTATGCCTAATAAAAACCCTAACCCTTGACCCTAACCCTTCACCCTAACCCCTAAGCCTTACCCTAACCCTTAACCCTAATCCTAATCCTAACCATTAAACCTAACCCTAGCTCTTAAAGCTAACCCTAAACCTTACCCTCACGACTAGTCCTAACCCTGACACTAACCTAACACCTAACCCTAACCAGAACCCCTAAAGCTAACCCTGAACCCTATCCCTAACCCTAGCAGTAAACTTTAACCCTAAACCTAAGCCCAACCGGTAACCCTCTTCCTATCCTTTTACCCTAAAACTAACCCCTAAACCTAACCCCTATACCTCACCCTAACTCTAACCCCAATCCTAATTCTAACCATACCCCTTCATAAAACACTAACTCATAACCGCTAACCCTAACACTAACCAAAAACACTAATCACTAATCCCTAACCCTAACGCTTAACCTTTACCCTAACCGTTAACCCTCACCCTAAATCTTAACACTGACCCTAACCTTAACCTTTAACTCTAAGCCTAACCCTTAACCCTACAGTAAGGAAGACCCTTAATGCTAATGGGATCCCTTATCCCTAACCCTAACACTACAGCTAAAAATAACCCTAACCTTGGATCCTTAAACCGAACCCCTAACACTTACTTTAACCCCAAACCCTAACCCTAATCCTAACCATTAAACCTAACCCTATCTCTTAACCTTAACGCTAGCCCTTACCCTAACGCCTAGATCTAACCCTAAATCGAACCTACCGCCTAATCCTAACTTTAAGCCCTAATGCTAACACTAACCCTGAACCCTAAACCTACCCGTAACCCTTAACACTAACCCTATCCGTGAACCTTAATCCTGACCCTAACCATTATCCGCACCCAAGCATTTAACCCTGACCCTAACCCTAATCCTTAATGCTAACCCTAACACTAAACCCTAACCCTAAGCCCAACACTTATCCCTAATCCTATCCCTTAACTCTAACCCTAACCCTAATGCTACCCCCTAAACGTAACCCTAACCGTGACCAGTAAACCTAACCCTAACCTCTAACACAAACCATAGCACATAACTCTAACACTAAAACTAACCCTAACTCTAACCCTAACCCTAAACCCTAACTCTTAACCTTAACCCTAAGCGTTAACTCTCACGCTAACCTTTAATCCTAACCCTAATCCTAATCTTCAACCCTAAACCTAACACTTAACCCTAACCCTGTACCAAACCCTAACCCCTCATCTTAACCCTAACTGTAAACCTCAACCCTAAACCAAAGTGTAACCGTTAATCCTAAGAGTGACCTTTAACACTAACCCTATTCCCTAACCCTAAGCCCTCACCCTAACACTAAACTTCATCCTTAACCCTAACCAGAATCCTAACCCTAAATCTAATTCTCAGACTTCTTTCTTTTATAAGTTTAGAAAGCCTGCAATCCTCCCATGCCATGCGTGAAAGGAGGCTCTACCACTGTGTCCTGCATGAAACCCACGGGCCCATACCCAGAGTATGATAGAGTGGGTTCCCGGGTACAATCCCAGCCCCCTAAACTCCCCCTGTCCGCCTAATGCAGATAGGGCCCGTGCGCTAAGCATAAACAATACCTTTAACAGATAACCCAAACCCTGAACATAACACCCAACCCTGTTCCTATTTCTCCCCTTAACACGTAAACCTCACCGTGCGCCTAACTTTAACCTCTTATCCTAACGTTAATGCATAACCCATTTCCTGAGAACAACCCCTATCCCATAATTCTAACCCTATCTCCTAGTCATCACTGTGACACCTAATCCCTAACCCTAATTCTAAACCGCTAACCCTAACCGTAACCCTACCTACAACCCTAACACCGACAGTAACCCTTACTTCCTACCCCAACGCTATGCCTAACAAAAACCCTAACCCTTGACCCTAACCCTTCACCCTAACCCCTAAGCCTTACCCTAACCCTTAACCCTAATCCTAATCCTAACCATTAAACCTAACCCTAGCTCTTAAAGCTAACCCTAAACCTTACCCTCACGACTAGACCTAACCCTGACACTAACCTAACACCTAACCCTAACCAGAACCCCTAAAGCTAACCCTGAACCCTATCCCTAACCCTAGCAGTAAACTTTAACCCTAAACCTAAGCCCAACCCGTAACCCTCTTCCTATCCTTTTATCCTAAAACTAACCCCTAAACCTAACCCCTATACCTCACCCTAACTCTAACCCCAATCCTAATTCTAACCATACCCCTTCATAAAACACTAACTCCTAACCGCTAACCCTAACACTAACCAAAAACACAAATCACTAATCCCTAACCCTAACGCTTAACCTTTACCCTAACCATTAACCCTCACCCTAAATCTTAACACTGACCCTAACCTTAACCTTTAACTCTAAGCCTAACCCTTAACCCTACAGTAAGGAAGACCCTTAATGCTAATGGGATCCCTTATCCCTAACCCTAACACTACAGCTAAAAATAACCCTAACCTTGGATCCTTAAACCTAACCCCTAACACTTACTTTAACCCCAAACCCTAACCCTAATCCTAAGCATTAAACCTAACCCTATCTCTTAACCCTAACGCTAGCCCTTACCCTAACGCCTAGATCTAACCCTAAATCTAACCTACCGCCTAATCCTAACCTTAAGCCCTAATGCTAACACTAACGCTGAACCCTAAACCTACCCGTAACCCTTAACACTAACCCTATCCATGAACCTTAACCCTGACCCTAACCATTACCCGCACCCAAGCATTTAACCCTGACCCTAACCCTAATCCTTAATGCTAACCCTAACACTAAACCCTAACCCTAAGCCCAACACTTAACCCTAATCCTATCCCTTAACCCTAACCCTAACCCTAACCCTAATGCTACCCCCTAAACGTAACCCTAACCGTGACCAGTACACCTAACCCTAACCTCTAACACAAACCATAGCACATAACTCTAACCCTAAAACTAACCCTAACCCTAAACCTAACTGTTAACCTTAACCCTAAGCGTTAACTCTCACGCTAACCTTTAATCCTAACCCTAATCCTAATCTTCAACCCTAAACCTAACACTTATCCCTAACCCTGTACCAAACCCTAAACCCTCATCTTAACCCTAACCGTAAACCTCAACCCTAAACCAAAGTGTAACCGTTAAACCTAAGAGTAACCTTTAACCCTAACCCTAATCCCTAACCCTAAGCCCTCACCCTAACACTAAACTTCATCCTTAACCCTAACCAGAATACTAACCCTAAATCTAATTCTCAGACTTCTTGCTCTCTTAGAGTTTAGAAAGCCTGCAATCCTCCCATGCCATGCGTGAAAGGAGGCTCTACCACTGTGTCCTGCATGAAACCCACGGGCCCATACCCAGAGTATGATAGAGTGGGTTCCCGGGTACAATCCCAGCCCCCTAAACTCCCCCCGCCCGCCTAATGCAGACAGGGCCCGTGCGCTAAGCATAAACAATACCTTTAACAGATAACCCTAACCCTGAACATAACACCCAACCCTGTTCCTATTTCTCCCCTTAACACGTAAACCTCACCGTGCGCCTAACTTTAACCTCTTATCCTAACGTTAATGAATAACCCATTTCCTGAGAACAACCCCTATCCCATAATTCTAACCCTATCTCCTAGTCATCACTGTGACACCTAATCCCTAACCCTAATTCTAAACCGCTAACCCTAACCGTAACCTACCTACAACCCTAACACTGACAGTAACCCTTACTTCTAACCCCAACGCTATGCCTAACAAAAACCCTAACCCTTGACCCTAACCCTTCACCCTAACCCCTAAGCCTTACCCTAACCCTTAACCCTAATCCTAATCCTAACCATTAAACCTAACCCTAGCTCTTAAAGCTAACCCTAAACCTTACCCTCACGACTAGTCCTAACCCTGAAACTAACCTAACACCTAACACTAACCAGAACCCCTAAAGCTAACCCTGAACCCTATCCCTAACCCTAGCAGTAAACTTTAACCCTAAACCTAAGCCCAACCCGTAACCCTAATCCTATCCTTTTACCCTAAAACTAACCCCTAAACCTAACCCCTATACCTCACCCTAACTCTAACCCCAATCCTAATTCTAACCATACCCCTTCATAAAACACTAACTCCTAACCGCTAACCCTAACACTAACCAAAAACCCTAATCACTAATCCCTAACCCTAACGCTTAACCTTTACCCTAACCGTTAACCCTCACCCTAAATCTTAACACTGACCCTAACCTTAACCTTTAACTCTAAGCCTAACCCTTAACCCTACAGTAAGGAAGACCCTTAATGCTAATGGGATCCCTTATCCCTAACCCTAACACTACAGCTAAAAATAATCCTAACCTTGGATCCTTAAACCTAACCCCTAACACTTACTTTAACCCGAAACCCTAACCCTAATCCTAAGCATTAAACCTAACCCTATCTCTTAACCCTAACGCTAGCCCTTACCCTAACGCCTAGATCTAACCCTAAATCTAACCTACCGCCTAATCCTAACCTTAAGCACTAATGCTAACACTAACCCTGAACCCTAAACCTACCCGTAACCCTTAACACTAACCCTATCCGTGAACCTTAACCCTGACCCTAACCATTACCCGCACCCAAGCGTTTAACCCTGATTCTAACCCTAATCCTTAATGATAAACCTAACACTAAACCCTAACCCTAAGCCCAACACTTAACCCTAATCCTATCCCTTAACCCTAACCCTAACCCTAATGCTACCCCCTAAACGTAACCCTAACCGTGACCAGTAAACCTAAACCTAACCTCTAACACAAACCATAGCACATAACTGTAACCCTAAAACTAACCCTAACCCTAACCCTAACCCTCAACCCTATCTCTTAACCTTAACCCTAAGCGTTAACTCTCACGCTAACCTTTAATCCTAACCCTAATCCTAATCTTCCACCCTAAACCTAACACTTTACCCTAACCCTGTACCAAACCCTAACCCCTCATCTTAACCCTAACCGTAAACCTCAACCCTAAACCAAAGTGTATCCGGTAAACCTAAGAGTAACCTTTAACCCTAACCCTAATCCCTAACCCTAAGCCCTCACCCTAACACTAAATTTCATCCTTAACGCTAACTATAATCCTAACCCTAAATCTAATTCTCAGACTTCTTGCTTTCTTAGAGTTTAGAAAGCCTGCCATCCTCCCATGCCATGGGTGAAAGGAGGCTCTACCACTGTGTCCTGCATGAAACCCACGGGCCCATACCCAGAGTATGATAGAGTGGGTTCCCGGGTACAATCCCAGCCCTCTAAACTCCCCCTGCCCGCCTAATGCAGACAGGGCCCGTGCGCTAAGCATAAACAATACCTTTAACAGATAACCCAAACCCTGAACATAACACCCAACCCTGTTCCTATTTCTCCCCTTAACACGTAAACCTCACCGTGCGCCTAACTTTAACCTCTTATCCTAACGTTAATGCATAACCCATTTCCTGAGAACAACCCCTATCCCATAATTCTAACCCTATCTCCTAGTCATCACTGTGACACCTAATCCCTAACCCTAATTCTAAACCGCTAACCCTAACCGTAACCCTACCTACAACCCTAACACTGACAGTAACCCTTACTTCCTACCCCAACGCTATGCCTAACAAAAACCCTAACCCTTGACCCTAACCCTTCACCCTAACCCCTAAGCCTTACCCTAACCCTTAACCCTAATCCTAATTCTAACCATTAAACCTAACCCTAGCTCTTAAAGCTAACCCTAAACTTTACCCTCACGACTAGACCTAACCCTGACACTAACCTAACACCTAACCCTAACCAGAACCCCTAAAGCTAACCCTGAACCCTATCCCTAACCCTAGCAGTAAACTTTAACCCTAAACCTAAGCCCAACCCGTAACCCTCTTCCTATCCTTTTACCCTAAAACTAACCCCTAAACCTAACCCCTACACCTCACCCTAACTCTAACCCCAATCCTAATTCTAACCATACCCCTTCATAAAACACTAACTCCTAACCGCTAACCCTAACACTAACCAAAAACACTAATCACTAATCCCTAACCCTAACGCTTAACCTTTACCCTAACCGTTAACCCTCACCCTAAATCTTAACACTGACCCTAACCTTAACCTTTAACTCTAAGCCTAACCCTTAACCCTACAGTAAGGAAGACCCTTAATGCTAATGGGATCCCTTATCCCTAACCCTAACACTACAGCTAAAAATAACCCTAACCTTGGATCCTTAAACCTAACCCCTAACACTTACTTTAACCCCAAACCCTAACCCTAATCCTAAGCATTAAACCTAACCTTATCTCTTAACCCTAACGCTAGCCCTTACCCTAACGCCTAGATCTAACCCTAAATCTAACCTACCGCCTAACCCTAACCTTAAGCCCTAATGCTAACACTAACGCTGAACCCTAAACCTACCCGTAACCCTTAACACTAACCCTATCCATGAACCTTAACCCTGACCCTAACCATTACCCGCACCCAAGCATTTAACCCTGACCCTAACCCTAATCCTTAATGCTAACCCTAACACTAAACCCTAACCCTAACCCCAGCACTTAACCCTAATCCTATCCCTTAACCCTAACCCTAACCCTAACCCTAATGCTACCCCCTAAACGTCACCCTAACCGTGACCAGTACACCTAACCCTAACCTCTAACACAAACCATAGCACATAACTCTAACCCTAAAACTAACCCTAACCCTAAACCTAACTGTTAACCTTAACCCTAAGCGTTAACTCTCACGCTAACCTTTAATCCTAACCCTAATCCTAATCTTCAACCCTAAACCTAACACTTATCCCTAACCCTGTACCAAACCCTAACCCCTCATCTTAACCCTAACCGTAAACCTCAACCCTAAACCAAAGTGTAACCGTTAAACCTAAGAGTAACCTTTAACCCTAACCCTAATCCCTAACCCTAAGCCCTCACCCTAACACTAAACTTCATCCTTAACCCTAACCATAATCCTAACCCTAAATCTAATTCTCAGACTTCTTGCTCTCTTAGAGTTTAGAAAGCCTGCAATCCTCCCATGCCATGCGTGAAAGGAGGCTCTACCACTGTGTCCTGCATGAAACCCATGGGCCCATACCCAGAGTATGATAGAGTGGGTTCCCGGGTACAATCCCAGCCCCCTAAACTCCCCCCGCCCGCCTAATGCAGACAGGGCCCGTGCGCTAAGCATAAACAATACCTTTAACAGATAACCCTAACCCTGAACATAACACCCAACCCTGTTCCTATTTCTCCCCTTAACACGTAAACCTCACCGTGCGCCTAACTTTAACCTCTCATCCTAACGTTAATGAATAACCCATTTCCTGAGAACAACCCCTATCCCATAATTCTAACCCTATCTCCTAGTCATCACTGTGACACCTAATCCCTAACCCTAATTCTAAACCGCTAACCCTAACCGTAACCCTACCTACAACCCTAACACTGACAGTAACCCTTACTTCTAACCCCAACGCTATGCCTAATAAAAACCCTAACCCTTGACCCTAACCCTTCACCCTAACCCCTAAGCCTTACCCTAACCCTTAACCCTAATCCTAATCCTAACCATTAAACCTAACCCTAGCTCTTAAAGCTAACCCTAAACCTTACCCTCACGACTAGTCCTAACCCTGACACTAACCTAACACCTAACCCTAACCAGAACCCCTAAAGCTAACCCTGAACCCTATCCCTAACCCTAGCAGTAAACTTTAACCCTAAACCTAAGCCCAACCGGTAACCCTCTTCCTATCCTTTTACCCTAAAACTAACCCCTAAACCTAACCCCTATACCTCACCCTAACTCTAACCCCAATCCTAATTCTAACCATACCCCTTCATAAAACACTAACTCATAACCGCTAACCCTAACACTAACCAAAAACACTAATCACTAATCCCTAACCCTAACGCTTAACCTTTACCCTAACCGTTAACCCTCACCCTAAATCTTAACACTGACCCTAACCTTAACCTTTAACTCTAAGCCTAACCCTTAACCCTACAGTAAGGAAGACCCTTAATGCTAATGGGATCCCTTATCCCTAACCCTAACACTACAGCTAAAAATAACCCTAACCTTGGATCCTTAAACCGAACCCCTAACACTTACTTTAACCCCAAACCCTAACCCTAATCCTAACCATTAAACCTAACCCTATCTCTTAACCCTAACGCTAGCCCTTACCCTAACGCCTAGATCTAACCCTAAATCGAACCTACCGCCTAATCCTAACTTTAAGCCCTAATGCTAACACTAACCCTGAACCCTAAACCTACCCGTAACCCTTAACACTAACCCTATCCGTGAACCTTAATCCTGACCCTAACCATTATCCGCACCCAAGCATTTAACCCTGACCCTAACCCTAATCCTTAATGCTAACCCTAACACTAAACCCTAACCCTAAGCCCAACACTTATCCCTAATCCTATCCCTTAACTCTAACCCTAACCCTAATGCTACCCCCTAAACGTAACCCTAACCGTGACCAGTAAACCTAACCCTAACCTCTAACACAAACCATAGCACATAACTCTAACACTAAAACTAACCCTAACTCTAACCCTAACCCTAAACCCTAACTCTTAACCTTAACCCTAAGCGTTAACTCTCACGCTAACCTTTAATCCTAACCCTAATCCTAATCTTCAACCCTAAACCTAACACTTAACCCTAACCCTGTACCAAACCCTAACCCCTCATCTTAACCCTAACCGTAAACCTCAACCCTAAACCAAAGTGTAACCGTTAATCCTAAGAGTGACCTTTAACACTAACCCTATTCCCTAACCCTAAGCCCTCACCCTAACACTAAACTTCATCCTTAACCCTAACCAGAATCCTAACCCTAAATCTAATTCTCAGACTTCTTTCTTTTATAAGTTTAGAAAGCCTGCAATCCTCCCATGCCATGCGTGAAAGGAGGCTCTACCACTGTGTCCTGCATGAAACCCACGGGCCCATACCCAGAGTATGATAGAGTGGGTTCCCGGGTACAATCCCAGCCCCATAAACTCCCCCTGCCCGCCTAATGCAGACAGGGCCCGTGCGCTAAGCATAAACAATACCTTTAACAGATAACCCAAACCCTGAACATAACACCCAACCCTGTTCCTATTTCTCCCCTTAACACGTAAACCTCACCATGCGCCTAACTTTAACCTCTTATCCTAACGTTAATGCATAACCCATTTCCTGAGAACAACCCCTATCCCATAATTCTAACCCTATCTCCTAGTCATCACTGTGACACCTAATCCCTAACCCTAATTCTAAACCGCTAACCCTAACCGTAACCCTACCTACAACCCTAACACCGACAGTAACCCTTACTTCCTACCCCAACGCTATGCCTAACAAAAACCCTAACCCTTGACCCTAACCCTTCACCCTAACCCCTAAGCCTTACCCTAACCCTTAACCCTAATCCTAATCCTAACCATTAAACCTAACCCTAGCTCTTAAAGCTAACCCTAAACCTTACCCTCACGACTAGACCTAACCCTGACACTAACCTAACACCTAACCCTAACCAGAACCCCTAAAGCTAACCCTGAACCCTATCCCTAACCCTAGCAGTAAACTTTAACCCTAAACCTAAGCCCAACCCGTAACCCTCTTCCTATCCTTTTATCCTAAAACTAACCCCTAAACCTAACCCCTATACCTCACCCTAACTCTAACCCCAATCCTAATTCTAACCATACCCCTTCATAAAACACTAACTCCTAACCGCTAACCCTAACACTAACCAAAAACACAAATCACTAATCCCTAACCCTAACGCTTAACCTTTACCCTAACCATTAACCCTCACCCTAAATCTTAACACTGACCCTAACCTTAACCTTTAACTCTAAGCCTAACCCTTAACCCTACAGTAAGGAAGACCCTTAATGCTAATGGGATCCCTTATCCCTAACCCTAACACTACAGCTAAAAATAACCCTAACCTTGGATCCTTAAACCTAACCCCTAACACTTACTTTAACCCCAAACCCTAACCCTAATCCTAAGCATTAAACCTAACCCTATCTCTTAACCCTAACGCTAGCCCTTACCCTAACGCCTAGATCTAACCCTAAATCTAACCTACCGCCTAACCCTAACCTTAAGCCCTAATGCTAACACTAACGCTGAACCCTAAACCTACCCGTAACCCTTAACACTAACCCTATCCATGAACCTTAACCCTGACCCTAACCATTACCCGCACCCAAGCATTTAACCCTGACCCTAACCCTAATCCTTAATGCTAACCCTAACACTAAACCCTAACCCTAAGCCCAACACTTAACCCTAATCCTATCCCTTAACCCTAACCCTAACCCTAACCCTAATGCTACCCCCTAAACGTAACCCTAACCGTGACCAGTACACCTAACCCTAACCTCTAACACAAACCATAGCACATAACTCTAACCCTAAAACTAACCCTAACCCTAAACCTAACTGTTAACCTTAACCCTAAGCGTTAACTCTCACGCTAACCTTTAATCCTAACCCTAATCCTAATCTTCAACCCTAAACCTAACACTTATCCCTAACCCTGTACCAAACCCTAAACCCTCATGTTAACCCTAACCGTAAACCTCAACCCTAAACCAAAGTGTAACCGTTAAACCTAAGAGTAACCTTTAACCCTAACCCTAATCCCTAACCCTAAGCCCTCACCCTAACACTAAACTTCATCCTTAACCCTAACCAGAATACTAACCCTAAATCTAATTCTCAGACTTCTTGCTCTCTTAGAGTTTAGAAAGCCTGCAATCCTCCCATGCCATGCGTGAAAGGTGGCTCTACCACTGTGTCCTGCATGAAACCCACGGGCCCATACCCAGAGTATGATAGAGTGGGTTCCCGGGTACAATCCCAGCCCGCTAAACTCCCCCCGCCCGCCTAATGCAGACAGGGCCCGTGCGCTAAGCATAAACAATACCTTTAACAGATAACCCTAACCCTGAACATAACACCCAACCCTGTTCCTATTTCTCCCCTTAACACGTAAACCTCACCGTGCGCCTAACTTTAACCTCTCATCCTAACGTTAATGAATAACCCATTTCCTGAGAACAACCCCTATCCCATAATTCTAACCCTATCTCCTAGTCATCACTGTGACACCTAATCCCTAACCCTAATTCTAAACCGCTAACCCTAACCGTAACCTACCTACAACCCTAACACTGACAGTAACCCTTACTTCTAACCCCAACGCTATGCCTAACAAAAACCCTAACCCTTGACCCTAACCCTTCACCCTAACCCCTAAGCCTTACCCTAACCCTTAACCCTAATCCTAATCCTAACCATTAAACCTAACCCTAGCTCTTAAAGCTAACCCTAAACCTTACCCTCACGACTAGTCCTAACCCTGAAACTAACCTAACACCTAACACTAACCAGAACCCCTAAAGCTAACCCTGAACCCTATCCCTAACCCTAGCAGTAAACTTTAACCCTAAACCTTAGCCCAACCCGTAACCCTAATCCTATCCTTTTACCCTAAAACTAACCCCTAAACCTAACCCCTATACCTCACCCTAACTCTAACCCCAATCCTAATTCTAACCATACCCCTTCATAAAACACTAACTCCTAACCGCTAACCCTAACACTAACCAAAAACCCTAATCACTAATCCCTAACCCTAACGCTTAACCTTTACCCTAACCGTTAACCCTCACCCTAAATCTTAACACTGACCCTAACCTTAACCTTTAACTCTAAGCCTAACCCTTAACCCTACAGTAAGGAAGACCCTTAATGCTAATGGGATCCCTTATCCCTAACCCTAACACTACAGCTAAAAATAATCCTAACCTTGGATCCTTAAACCTAACCCCTAACACTTACTTTAACCCGAAACCCTAACCCTAATCCTAAGCATTAAACCTAACCCTATCTCTTAACCCTAACGCTAGCCCTTACCCTAACGCCTAGATCTAACCCTAAATCTAACCTACCGCCTAATCCTAACCTTAAGCACTAATGCTAACACTAACCCTGAACCCTAAACCTACCCGTAACCCTTAACACTAACCCTATCCGTGAACCTTAATCCTGACCCTAACCATTACCCGCACCCAAGCGTTTAACCCTGATTCTAACCCTAATCCTTAATGATAAACCTAACACTAAACCCTAACCCTAAGCCCAACACTTAACCCTAATCCTATCCCTTAACCCTAACCCTAACCCTAATGCTACCCCCTAAACGTAAACCTAACCGTGACCAGTAAACCTAAATCTAACCTCTAACACAAACCATAGCACATAACTGTAACCCTAAAACTAACCCTAACCCTAACCCTAACCCTCAACCCTATCTCTTAACCTTAACCCTAAGCGTTAACTCTCACGCTAACCTTTAATCCTAACCCTAATCCTAATCTTCCACCCTAAACCTAACACTTAACCCTAACCCTGTACCAAACCCTAACCCCTCATCTTAACCCTAACCGTAAACCTCAACCCTAAACCAAAGTGTAACCGTTAAACCTAAGAGTAACCTTTAACCCTAACCCTAATCCCTAACCCTAAGTCCTCACCCTAACACTAAACTTCATCCTTAATCCTAACCATAATCCTAACCCTAAATCTAATTCTCAGACTTCTTGCTTTCTTAGAGTTTAGAAAGCCTGCAATCCTCCCATGCCATGCGTGAAAGAAGGCTCTACAAATGTGTCCTGCATGAAACCCACGGGCCCATACCCAGAGTATGATAGAGTGGGTTCCCGGGTACAATCCCAGCCCCCTAAACTTCCCCCCGCCCGCCTACTGCAGACAGGGCCCGTGCGCTAAGCATAAACAATACCTTTAACAGATAACCCTAACCCTGAACATAACACCCAACCCTGTTCCTATTTCTCCCCTTAACACGTAAACCTCACCGTGCGCCTAACTTTAACCTCTTATCCTAACGTTAATGCATAACCCATTTCCTGAGAACAACCCCTATCCCATAATTCTAACCCTATCTCCTAGTCATCACTGTGACACCTAATCCCTAACCCTAATTCTAAACCGCTAACCCTAACCGTAACCCTACCTACAACCCTAACACTGACAGTAACCCTTACTTCTAACCCCAACGCTATGCCTAACAAAAACCCTAACCCTTGACCCTAACCCTTCACCCTAACCCCTAAGCCTTACCCTAACCCTTAACCCTAATCCTAATTCTAACCATTAAACCTAACCCTAGCTCTTAAAGCTAACCCTAAACTTTACCCTCACGACTAGACCTAACCCTGACACTAACCTAACACCTAACCCTAACCAGAACCCCTAAAGCTAACCCTGAACCCTATCCCTAACCCTAGCAGTAAACTTTAACCCTAAACCTAAGCCCAACCCGTAACCCTCTTCCTATCCTTTTACCCTAAAACTAACCCCTAAACCTAACCCCTATACCTCACCCTAACTCTAACCCCAATCCTAATTCTAACCATACCCCTTCATAAAACACTAACTCCTAACCGCTAACCCTAACACTAACCAAAAACACTAATCACTAATCCCTAACCCTAACGCTTAACCTTTACCCTAACCGTTAACCCTCACCCTAAATCTTAACACTGACCCTAACCTTAACCTTTAACTCTAAGCCTAACCCTTAACCCTACAGTAAGGAAGACCCTTAATGCTAATGGGATCCCTTATCCCTAACCCTAACACTACAGCTAAAAATAACCCTAACCTTGGATCCTTAAACCGAACCCCTAACACTTACTTTAACCCCAAACCCTAACCCTAATCCTAAGCATTAAACCTAACCCTATCTCTTAACCCTAACGCTAGCCCTTACCCTAACGCCTAGATCTAACCCTAAATCTAACCTACCGCCTAACCCTAACCTTAAGCCCTAATGCTAACACTAACGCTGAACCCTAAACCTACCCGTAACCCTTAACACTAACCCTATCCATGAACCTTAACCCTGACCCTAACCATTACCCGCACCCAAGCATTTAACCCTGACCCTAACCCTAATCCTTAATGCTAACCCTAACACTAAACCCTAACCCTAACCCCAGCACTTAACCCTAATCCTATCCCTTAACCCTAATCCTAACCCTAACCCTAATGCTACCCCCTAAACGTCACCCTAACCGTGACCAGTACACCTAACCCTAACCTCTAACACAAACCATAGCACATAACTCTAACCCTAAAACTAACCCTAACCCTAAACCTAACTGTTAACCTTAACCCTAAGCGTTAACTCTCACGCTAACCTTTAATCCTAACCCTAATCCTAATCTTCAACCCTAAACCTAACACTTATCCCTAACCCTGTACCAAACCCTAACCCCTCATCTTAACCCTAACCGTAAACCTCAACCCTAAACCAAAGTGTAACCGTTAAACCTAAGAGTAACCTTTAACCCTAACCCTAATCCCTAACCCTAAGCCCTCACCCTAACACTAAACTTCATCCTTAACCCTAACCAGAATCCTAACCCTAAATCTAATTCTCAGACTTCTTGCTCTCTTAGAGTTTAGAAAGCCTGCAATCCTCCCATGCCATGCGTGAAAGGAGGCTCTACCACTGTGTCCTGCATGAAACCCATGGGCCCATACCCAGAGTATGATAGAGTGGGTTCCCGGGTACAATCCCAGCCCCCTAAACTCCCCCCGCCCGCCTAATGCAGACAGGGCCCGTGCGCTAAGCATAAACAATACCTTTAACAGATAACCCTAACCCTGAACATAACACCCAACCCTGTTCCTATTTCTCTCCTTAACACGTAAACCTCACCATGCGCCTAACTTTAACCTCTCATCCTAACGTTAATGAATAACCCATTTCCTGAGAACAACCCCTATCCCATAATTCTAACCCTATCTCCTAGTCATCACTGTGACACCTAATCCCTAACCCTAATTCTAAACCGCTAACCCTAACCGTAACCCTACCTACAACCCTAACACTGACAGTAACCCTTACTTCTAACCCCAACGCTATGCCTAATAAAAACCCTAACCCTTGACCCTAACCCTTCACCCTAACCCCTAAGCCTTACCCTAACCCTTAACCCTAATCCTAATCCTAACCATTAAACCTAACCCTAGCTCTTAAAGCTAACCCTAAACCTTACCCTCACGACTAGTCCTAACCCTGACACTAACCTAACACCTAACCCTAACCAGAACCCCTAAAGCTAACCCTGAACCCTATCCCTAACCCTAGCAGTAAACTTTAACCCTAAACCTAAGCCCAACCGGTAACCCTCTTCCTATCCTTTTACCCTAAAACTAACCCCTAAACCTAACCCCTATACCTCACCCTAACTCTAACCCCAATCCTAATTCTAACCATACCCCTTCATAAAACACTAACTCATAACCGCTAACCCTAACACTAACCAAAAACACTAATCACTAATCCCTAACCCTAACGCTTAACCTTTACCCTAACCGTTAACCCTCACCCTAAATCTTAACACTGACCCTAACCTTAACCTTTAACTCTAAGCCTAACCCTTAACCCTACAGTAAGGAAGACCCTTAATGCTAATGGGATCCCTTATCCCTAACCCTAACACTACAGCTAAAAATAACCCTAACCTTGGATCCTTAAACCGAACCCCTAACACTTACTTTAACCCCAAACCCTAACCCTAATCCTAACCATTAAACCTAACCCTATCTCTTAACCCTAACGCTAGCCCTTACCCTAACGCCTAGATCTAACCCTAAATCGAACCTACCGCCTAATCCTAACTTTAAGCCCTAATGCTAACACTAACCCTGAACCCTAAACCTACCCGTAACCCTTAACACTAACCCTATCCGTGAACCTTAATCCTGACCCTAACCATTATCCGCACCCAAGCATTTAACCCTGACCCTAACCCTAATCCTTAATGCTAACCCTAACACTAAACCCTAACCCTAAGCCCAACACTTATCCCTAATCCTATCCCTTAACTCTAACCCTAACCCTAATGCTACCCCCTAAACGTAACCCTAACCGTGACCAGTAAACCTAACCCTAACCTCTAACACAAACCATAGCACATAACTCTAACACTAAAACTAACCCTAACTCTAACCCTAACCCTAAACCCTAACTCTTAACCTTAACCCTAAGCGTTAACTCTCACGCTAACCTTTAATCCTAACCCTAATCCTAATCTTCAACCCTAAACCTAACACTTAACCCTAACCCTGTACCAAACCCTAACCCCTCATCTTAACCCTAACCGTAAACCTCAACCCTAAACCAAAGTGTAACCGTTAATCCTAAGAGTGACCTTTAACACTAACCCTATTCCCTAACCCTAAGCCCTCACCCTAACACTAAACTTCATCCTTAACCCTAACCAGAATACTAACCCTAAATCTAATTCTCAGACTTCTTGCTCTCTTAGAGTTTAGAAAGCCTGCAATCCTCCCATGCCATGCGTGAAAGGAGGCTCTACCACTGTGTCCTGCATGAAACCCACGGGCCCATACCCAGAGTATGATAGAGTGGGTTCCCGGGTACAATCCCAGCCCCCTAAACTCCCCCCGCCCGCCTAATGCAGACAGGGCCCGTGCGCTAAGCATAAACAATACCTTTAACAGATAACCCTAACCCTGAACATAACACCCAACCCTGTTCCTATTTCTCCCCTTAACACGTAAACCTCACCGTGCGCCTAACTTTAACCTCTCATCCTAACGTTAATGAATAACCCATTTCCTGAGAACAACCCCTATCCCATAATTCTAACCCTATCTCCTAGTCATCACTGTGACACCTAATCCCTAACCCTAATTCTAAACCGCTAACCCTAACCGTAACCTACCTACAACCCTAACACTGACAGTAACCCTTACTTCTAACCCCAACGCTATGCCTAACAAAAACCCTAACCCTTGACCCTAACCCTTCACCCTAACCCCTAAGCCTTACCCTAACCCTTAACCCTAATCCTAATCCTAACCATTAAACCTAACCCTAGCTCTTAAAGCTAACCCTAAACCTTACCCTCACGACTAGTCCTAACCCTGAAACTAACCTAACACCTAACACTAACCAGAACCCCTAAAGCTAACCCTGAACCCTATCCCTAACCCTAGCAGTAAACTTTAACCCTAAACCTAAGCCCAACCCGTAACCCTAATCCTATCCTTTTACCCTAAAACTAACCCCTAAACCTAACCCCTATACCTCACCCTAACTCTAACCCCAATCCTAATTCTAACCATACCCCTTCATAAAACACTAACTCCTAACCGCTAACCCTAACACTAACCAAAAACCCTAATCACTAATCCCTAACCCTAACGCTTAACCTTTACCCTAACCGTTAACCCTCACCCTAAATCTTAACACTGACCCTAACCTTAACCTTTAACTCTAAGCCTAACCCTTAACCCTACAGTAAGGAAGACCCTTAATGCTAATGGGATCCCTTATCCCTAACCCTAACACTACAGCTAAAAATAATCCTAACCTTGGATCCTTAAACCTAACCCCTAACACTTACTTTAACCCGAAACCCTAACCCTAATCCTAAGCATTAAACCTAACCCTATCTCTTAACCCTAACGCTAGCCCTTACCCTAACGCCTAGATCTAACCCTAAATCTAACCTACCGCCTAATCCTAACCTTAAGCACTAATGCTAACACTAACCCTGAACCCTAAACCTACCCGTAACCCTTAACACTAACCCTATCCGTGAACCTTAACCCTGACCCTAACCATTACCCGCACCCAAGCGTTTAACCCTGATTCTAACCCTAATCCTTAATGATAAACCTAACACTAAACCCTAACCCTAAGCCCAACACTTAACCCTAATCCTATCCCTTAACCCTAACCCTAACCCTAATGCTACCCCCTAAACGTAACCCTAACCGTGACCAGTAAACCTAAACCTAACCTCTAACACAAACCATAGCACATAACTGTAACCCTAAAACTAACCCTAACCCTAACCCTAACCCTCAACCCTATCTCTTAACCTTAACCCTAAGCGTTAACTCTCACGCTAACCTTTAATCCTAACCCTAATCCTAATCTTCCACCCTAAACCTAACACTTAACCCTAACCCTGTACCAAACCCTAACCCCTCATCTTAACCCTAACCGTAAACCTCAACCCTAAACCAAAGTGTAACCGTTAAACCTAAGAGTAACCTTTAACCCTAACCCTAATCCCTAACCCTAAGTCCTCACCCTAACACTAAACTTCATCCTTAATCCTAACCATAATCCTAACCCTAAATCTAATTCTCAGACTTCTTGCTTTCTTAGAGTTTAGAAAGCCTGCAATCCTCCCATGCCATGCGTGAAAGAAGGCTCTACAAATGTGTCCTGCATGAAACCCACGGGCCCATACCCAGAGTATGATAGAGTGGGTTCCCGGGTACAATCCCAGCCCCCTAAACTCCCCCCGCCCGCCTACTGCAGACAGGGCCCGTGCGCTAAGCATAAACAATACCTTTAACAGATAACCCTAACCCTGAACATAACACCCAACCCTGTTCCTATTTCTCCCCTTAACACGTAAACCTCACCGTGCGCCTAACTTTAACCTCTTATCCTAACGTTAATGCATAACCCATTTCCTGAGAACAACCCCTATCCCATAATTCTAACCCTATCTCCTAGTCATCACTGTGACACCTAATCCCTAACCCTAATTCTAAACCGCTAACCCTAACCGTAACCCTACCTACAACCCTAACACTGACAGTAACCCTTACTTCTAACCCCAACGCTATGCCTAACAAAAACCCTAACCCTTGACCCTAACCCTTCACCCTAACCCCTAAGCCTTACCCTAACCCTTAACCCTAATCCTAATCCTAACCATTAAACCTAACCCTAGCTCTTAAAGCTAACCCTAAACCTTACCCTCACGACTAGACCTAACCCTGACACTAACCTAACACCTAACCCTAACCAGAACCCCTAAAGCTAACCCTGAACCCTATCCCTAACCCTAGCAGTAAACTTTAACCCTAAACCTAAGCCCAACCCGTAACCCTCTTCCTATCCTTTTACCCTAAAACTAACCCATAAACCTAACCCCTATACCTCACCCTAACTCTAACCCCAATCCTAATTCTAACCATACCCCTTCATAAAACACTAACCCCTAACCGCTAACCCTAACACTAACCAAAAACACAAATCACTAATCCCTAACCCTAACGCTTAACCTTTACCCTAACCGTTAACCCTCACCCTAAATCTTAACACTGACCCTAACCTTAACCTTTAACTCTAAGCCTAACCCTTAACCCTACAGTAAGGAAGACCCTTAATGCTAATGGGATCCCTTATCCCTAACCCTAACACTACAGCTAAAAATAACCCTAACCTTGGATCCTTAAACCTAACCCCTAACACTTACTTTAACCCCAAACCCTAACCCTAATCCTAAGCATTAAACCTAAGCCTATCTCTTAACCCTAACGCTAGCCCTTACCCTAACGCCTAGATCTAACCCTAAATCTAACCTACCGCCTAACCCTAACCTTAAGCCCTAATGCTAACACTAACGCTGAACCCTAAACCTACCCGTAACCCTTAACACTAACCCTATTCATGAACCTTAACCCTGACCCTAACCATTACCCGCACCCAAGCATTTAACCCTGACCCTAACCCTAATCCTTAATGCTAACCCTAACACTAAACCCTAACCCTAAGCCCAGCACTTAACCCTAATCCTATCCCTTAACCCTAACCCTAACCCTAACCCTAATGCTACCCCCTAAACGTAACCCTAACCGTGACCAGTACACCTAACCCTAACCTCTAACACAAACCATAGCACATAACTCTAACCCTAAAACTAACCCTAACCCTAAACCTAACTGTTAACCTTAACCCTAAGCGTTAACTCTCACGCTAACCTTTAATCCTAACCATAATCCTAATCTTCAACCCTAAACCTAACACTTATCCCTAACCCTGTACCAAACCCTAACCCCTCATCTTAACCTTAACCGTAAACCTCAACCCTAAACCAAAGTGTAACCGTTAAACCTAAGAGTAACCTTTAACCCTAACCCTAATCCCTAACCCTAAGCCCTCACCCTAACACTAAACTTCATCCTTAACCCTAACCAGAATCCTAACCCTAAATCTAATTCTCAGACTTCTTGCTCTCTTAGAGTTTAGAAAGCCTGCAATCCTCCCATGCCATGCGTGAAAGGAGGCTCTACCACTGTGTCCTGCATGAAACCCACGGGCCCATACCCAGAGTATGATAGAGTGGGTTCCCGGGTACAATCCCAGCCCCCTAAACTCCCCCCGCCCGCCTAATGCAGACAGGGCCCGTGCGCTAAGCATAAACAATACCTTTAACAGATAACCCTAACCCTGAACATAACACCCAACCCTGTTCCTCTTTCTGCCCTTAACATGTAAACCTCACCGTGCGCCTAACTTTAACCTCTTATCCTAACGTTAATGCATAACCCATTTCCTGAGAACAACCCCATCCCATGATTCTAACCCTATCTCCTAGTCATCTCTGTGACACCTAATCCCTAACCCTAATTCTAAATCGCTAACCCTAACCGTAACCCTACCTACAAACCTGACACTGACAGTAACCCTTACTTCTAACCCCAACGCTATGCCTAACAAAAACCCTAACCCTTGACCCTAACCCTTCACCCTAACCCCTAAGCCTTACCCTAACCCTTAACCCTAATCCTAATCCTAACCATTAAGCCTAACCCTAGCTCTTAAAGCTAACCCTAAACCTTACCCTCACGACTAGACCTAACCCTGACACTAACCTAACACCTAACCCTAACCAGAACCCCTAAAGCTAACCCTGAACCCTATCCCTAACCCTAGCAGTAAATTTTAGCCCTAAACCTAAGCCCAACCCGTAACCCTAATCCTATCCTTTTACCCTAAAACTAACCCCTAAACCTAACACCTAAACCACACCCTAACTCTAAACCCAATCCTAATTCTAACCATACCCCTTCATAAAACACTAATTCCTAAACGCTAACCCTCACACTAACCAAAAAGCCTACTCACTAATCCCTAACCCTAACTCTTAACCTTTACCTTAACTGTTAACCCTCACTCTAAATCTTAACACTGACCCTAACCTTAACCTTTAACTCTAAGCCTGACCCTTAATCCTACAGTAAGGAAGACCCTTAATGCTAATGGGATCCCTTATCCCTAACGCTAACACTACAGCTAAAAATAACCCTAACCTTTGATCCTTATACCTAACTCCTAACACTTACTTTAACCCCAAACCCTAACCCTAATCCTAAGCATTAAACCTAACCCTATCTCTTAACCCTAACGCTAGCCCTTACCCTAACGCCTAGATCTGACCCTAAATCTAACCTACCAGCTAATCCTAACCTTAAGCCCTAATGCTAACTCTAACCCTGAACCCTAAACCTACCCATAACCCTTAACACTAACCCTATCCGTGAACCTTAACCCTGACCCTAACCATTACCCGCACCCAAGCATTTAACCCTGACCTTAACCCTAATCCTTAATGATAACACTAACACTGAATCCTGACCCTAAGCCCAACACTTAACCCTAATCCTATCCCTTAACCCTAACCCTAACCTAACCCTAACCCTAACACTAACCCCTAACCCTAACCCTAACCCCTAACCCTAACTCTAACCCCTAACCCGAACCCCAACCCCAACCCTAACCCTAACCCCTAACCCTA
>NC_090983.1:104620000-104622500 GCF_041146395.1 Eulemur rufifrons | reverse complement strand
CTTACCCCTAACCCTGTACCAAACCCTAACCCCTCATCTTAACCCTAACCGTAAACCTCAACCCTAAACCAAAGTGTAACCGTTAAACCTAAGAGTAACCTTTAACCCTAACCCTAATCCCTAACCCTAAGTCCTAACCCTAACACTAAACTTCATCCTTAATCCTAACCATAATCCTAACCCTAAATCTAATTCTCAGACTTCTTGCTTTCTTAGAGTTTAGAAAGCCTGCAATCCTCCCATGCCATGCGTGAAAGGACCTCTACCACTGTGTCCTGCATGAAACCCACGGGCCCATACCCAGAGTATGATAGAGTGGGTTCCCGGGTACAATCCCAGCCCCCTAAACTCCCCCCGCCCGCCTACTGCAGACAGGGCCCGTGTGCTAAGCATAAACAATACCTTTAACAGATAACCCTAACCCTGAACATAACACCCAACCCTGTTCCTATTTCTCCCCTTAACACGTAAACCTCACCGTGCGCCTAACTTTAACCTCTCATCCTAACGTTAATGAATAACCCATTTCCTGAGAACAACCCCTATCCCATAATTCTAACCCTATCTCCTAGTCATCACTGTGACACCTAATCCCTAACCCTAATTCTAAACCGCTAACCCTAACCGTAACCCTACCTACAACCCAAACACTGACAGTAACCCTTACTTCTAACCCCAACGCTATGCCTAACAAAAACCCTAACCCTTGACCCTAACCCTTCACCCTAACCCCTAAGCCTTACCCTAACCCTTAACCCTAATCCTAATCCTAACCATTAAACCTAACCCTAGCTCTTAAAGCTAACCCTAAACCTTACCCTCACGACTAGTCCTAACCCTGACACTAACCTAACACCTAACCCTAACCAGAACCCCTAAAGCTAACCCTGAACCCTATCCCTAACCCTAGCAGTAAACTTTAACCCTAAACCTAAGCCCAACCCGTAACCCTAATCCTATCCTTTTACCCTAAAACTAACCCCTAAACCTAACCCCTATACCTCACCCTAACTCTAACCCCAATCCTAATTCTAACAATACCCCTTCATAAAACACTAACTCCTAACCGCTAACCCTAACACTAACCAAAAACCCTAATCACTAATCCCTAACCCTAACGCTTAACCTTTACCCTAACCGTTAACCCTCACCCTAAATCTTAACACTGACCCTAACCTTAACCTTTAACTCTAAGCCTAACCCTTAACCCTACAGTAAGGAAAACCCTTAATGCTAATGGGATCACTTATCCCTAACGCTAACACTACAGCTAAAAATAATCCTAACCTTGGATCCTTAAACCTAACCCCTAACACTTACTTTAACCCGAAACCCTAACCCTAATCCTAAGCATTAAACCTAACCCTATCTCTTAACCCTAACGCTAGCCCTTACCCTAACGCCTAGATCTAACCCTAAATCTAACCTACCGCCTAATCCTAACCTTAAGCACTAATGCTAACAGTAACCCTGAACCCTAAACCTACCCGTAACCCTTAACACTAACCCTATCCGTGAACCTTAATCCTGACCCTAACCATTACCCGCACCCAAGCATTTAACCCTGACCCTAACCCTAATCCTTAGTGCTAACCCTAACACTAAACCCTAACCCTAAGCCCAACACTTATCCCTAATCCTATCCCTTAACTCTAACCCTAACCCTAATGCTACCCCCTAAACGTAACCCTAACCGTGACCAGTAAACCTAACCCTAACCTCTAACACAAACCATAGCACATAACTCTAACACTAAAACTAACCCTAACTCTAACCCTAACCCTAAACCCTAACTCTTAACCTTAACCCTAAGCGTTACCTCTCACGCTAACCTTTAATCCTAACCCTAATCCTAATCTTCAACCCTAAACCTAACACTTAACCCTAACCCTGTACCAAACCCTAACCCCTCATCTTAACCCTAACCGTAAACCTCAACCCTAAACCAAAGTGTAACCGTTAATCCTAAGAGTGACCTTTAACACTAACCCTATTCCCTAACCCTAAGCCCTCACCCTAACACTAAACTTCATCCTTAACCCTAACCAGAATCCTAACCCTAAATCTAATTCTCAGACTTCTTTCTTTTTTAGAGTTTAGAAAGCCTGAAATCCTCCCATGCCATGCGTGAAAGGAGGCTCTACCACTGTGTCCTGCATGAAACCCACGGGCCCATACCCAGAGTATGATAGAGTGGGTTCCCGGGTACAATCCCAGCCCCCTAAACTCCCCCTGCCCGCCTAATGCAGACAGGGCCCGTGCGCTAAGCATAAACAATACCTTTAACAGATAACCCAAACCCTGAACATAACACCCAACCCTGTTCCTATTTCTCCCCTTAACACGTAAACCTCACCGTGCGCCTAACTTTAACCTCTTATCCTAACGTTAATGCATAACCCATTTCCTGAGAACAACCCCTATCCCATAATTCTAACCCTATCTCCTAGTCATCACTGTGACACCTAATCCCTAACCCTAATTCTAAACCGCTAACCCT
>NC_090983.1:104605000-104610000 GCF_041146395.1 Eulemur rufifrons | reverse complement strand
AACCCTAATCCTAATCCTAACCATTAAACCTAACCCTAGCTCTTAAAGCTAACACTAAACCTTACCCTCACGACTAGACCTAACCCTGACACTAACCTAACACCTAACCCTAACCAGAACCCCTAAAGCTAACCCTGAACCCTATCCCTAACCCTAGCAGTAAACTTTAACCCTAAACCTAAGCCCAACCCGTAACCCTCTTCCTACCCTTTTACCCTAAAACTAACCCCTAAACCTAACCCCTATACCTCACCCTAACTCTAACCCCAATCCTAATTCTACCCATACCCCTTCATAAAACACTAACCCCTAACCGCTAACCCTAACACTAACCAAAAACACAAATCACTAATCCCTAACCCTAACGCTTAACCTTTACCCTAACCGTTAACCCTCACCCTAAATCTTAACACTGACCCTAACCTTAACCTTTAACTCTAAGCCTAACCCTTAACCCTACAGGAAGGAAGACCTTTAATGCTAATGGGATCCCTTATCCCTAACCCTAACACTACAGCTAAAAATAACCCTAACCTTGGATCCTTAAACCTAACCCCTAACACTTACTTTAACCCCAAACCCTAACCCTAATCCTAAGCATTAAACCTAACCCTATCTCTTAACCCTAACGCTAGCCCTTACCCTAACGCCTAGATCTAACCCTAAATCTAACCTACCGCCTAACCCTAACCTTAAGCCCTAATGCTAACACTAACGCTGAACCCTAAACCTACCCGTAACCCTTAACACTAACCCTATCCATGAACCTTAACCCTGACCCTAACCATTACCCGCACCCAAGCATTTAACCCTGACCCTAACCCTAATCCTTAATGCTAACCCTAACACTAAACCCTAACCCTAAGCCCAGCACTTAACCCTAATCCTATTCCTTAACCCTAACCCTAACCCTAACCCTAATGCTACCCCCTAAACGTAACCTTAACCGTGACCAGTACACCTAACCCTAACCTCTAACACAAACCATAGCACATAACTCTAACACTAAAACTAACCCTAACTCTAACCCTAACCCTAAACCCTAACTCTTAACCTTAACCCTAAGCGTTAACTCTCACGCTAACCTTTAATCCTAACCCTAATCCTAATCTTCAACCCTAAACCTAACACTTAACCCTAACCCTGTACCAAACCCTAACCCCTCATCTTAACCCTAACCGTAAACCTCAACCCTAAACCAAAGTGTAACCGTTAATCCTAAGAGTGACCTTTAACACTAACCCTATTCCCTAACCCTAGGCCCTCACCCTAACACTAAACTTCATCCTTAACCCTAACCAGAATCCTAACCCTAAATCTAATTCTCAGACTTCTTTCTTTTTTAAGTTTAGAAAGCCTGCAATCCTCCCATGCCATGCGTGAAAGGAGGCTCTACCACTGTGTCCTGCATGAAACCCACGGGCCCATACCCAGAGTATGATAGAGTGGGTTCCCGGGTACAATCCCAGCCCCCTAAACTCCCCTGCCCGCCTAATGCAGACAGGGCCCGTGCGCTAAACATAAACAATACCTTTAACAGATAACCCAAACCCTGAACATAACACCCAACCCTGTTCCTATTTCTCCCCTTAACACGTAAACCTCACCGTGCGCCTAACTTTAACCTCTTATCCTAACGTTAATGCGTATCCCATTTCCTGAGAACAACCCCTATCCCATAATTCTAACCCTATCTCCTAGTCATCACTGTGACACCTAATCCCTAACCCTAATTCTAAACCGCTAACCCTAACCGTAACCCTACCTACAACCCTAACACTGACAGTAACCCTTACTTCCTACCCCAACGCTATGCCTAACAAAAACCCTAACCCTTGACCCTAACCCTTCACCCTAACCCCTAAGCCTTACCCTAACCCTTAACCCTAATCCTAATCCTAACCATTAAACCTAACCCTAGCTCTTAAAGCTAACCCTAAACCTTACCCTCACGACTAGACCTAACCCTGACACTAACCTAACACCTAACCCTAACCAGAACCCCTAAAGCTAACCCTGAACCCTATCCCTAACCCTAGCAGTAAACTTTAACCCTAAACCTAAGCCCAACCCGTAACCCTCTTCCTATCCTTTTACCCTAAAACTAACCCCTAAACCTAACCCCTATACCTCACCCTAACTCTAACCCCAATCCTAATTCTAACCATACCCCTTCATAAAACACTAACTCCTAACCGCTAACTCTAACACTAACCAAAAACACTAATCACTAATCCCTAACCCTAACGCTTAACCTTTACCCTAACCGTTAACCCTCACCCTAAATCTTAACACTGACCCTAACCTTAACCTTTAACTCTAAGCCTAACCCTTAACCCTACAGTAAGGAAGACCCTTAATGCTAATGGGATCCCTTATCCCTAACCCTAACACTACAGCTAAAAATAACCCTAACCTTGGATCCTTAAACCTAACCCCTAACACTTACTTTAACCCTAAACCCTAACCCTAATCCTAAGCATTAAACCTAACCCTATCTCTTAACCCTAACGCTAGCCCTTACCCTAACGCCTAGATCTAACCCTAAATCTAACCTACCGCCTAACCCTAACCTTAAGCCCTAATGCTAACACTAACGCTGAACCATAAACCTACCCGTAACCCTTAACACTAACCCTATTCATGAACCTTAACCCTGACCCTAACCATTACCCGCACCCAAGCATTTAACCCTGACCCTAACCCTAATCCTTAATGCTAACCCTAACACTAAACCCTAACCCTAAGCCCAGCACTTAACCCTAATCCTATCCCTTAACCCTAACCCTAACCCTAACCCTAATGCTACCCCCTAAACGTAACCCTAACCGTGACCAGTACACCTAACCCTAACCTCTAACACAAACCATAGCACATAACTCTAACCCTAAAAGTAACCCTAACCCTAAACCTAACTGTTAACCTTAACCCTAAGCGTTAACTCTCACGCTAACCTTTAATCCTAACCCTAATCCTAATCTTCAACCCTAAACCTAACACATATCCCTAACCCTGTACCAAACCCTAACCCCTCATCTTAACCCTAACCGTAAACCTCAACCCTAAACCAAAGTGTAACCGTTAAACCTAAGAGTAACCTTTAACCCTAACCCTAATCCCTAACCCTAAGCCCTCACCCTAACACTAAACTTCATCCTTAACCCTAACCAGAATCCTAACCCTAAATCTAATTCTCAGACTTCTTGCTCTCTTAGAGTTTAGAAAGCCTGCAATCCTCCCATGCCATGCGTGAAAGGAGGCTCTACCACTGTGTCCTGCATGAAACCCACGGGCCCATACCCAGAGTATGATAGAGTGGGTTCCCGGGTACAATCCCAGCCCCCTAAACTCCCCCCGCCCGCCTAATGCAGACAGGGCCCGTGCGCTAAGCATAAACAATACCTTTAACAGATAACCCTAACCCTGAACATAACACCCAACCCTGTTCCTATTTCTCCCCTTAACACGTAAACCTCACCGTGCGCCTAACTTTAACCTCTCATCCTAACGTTAATGAATAACCCATTTCCTGAGAACAACCCCTATCCCATAATTCTAACCCTATCTCCTAGTCATCACTGTGACACCTAATCCCTAACCCTAATTCTAAACCGCTAACCCTAACCGTAACCCTACCTACAACCCAAACACTGACAGTAACCCTTACTTCTAACCCCAACGCTATGCCTAACAAAAACCCTAACCCTTGACCCTAACCCTTCACCCTAACCCCTAAGCCTTACCCTAACCCTTAACCCTAATCCTAATCCTAACCATTAAACCTAACCCTAGCTCTTAAAGCTAACCCTAAACCTTACCCTCACGACTAGTCCTAACCCTGACACTAACCTAACACCTAACCCTAACCAGAACCCCTAAAGCTAACCCTGAACCCTATCCCTAACCCTAGCAGTAAACTTTAACCCTAAACCTAAGCCCAACCCGTAACCCTAATCCTATCCTTTTACCCTAAAACTAACCCCTAAACCTAACCCCTATACCTCACCCTAACTCTAACCCCAATCCTAATTCTAACAATACCCCTTCATAAAACACTAACTCCTAACCGCTAACCCTAACACTAACCAAAAACCCTAATCACTAATCCCTAACCCTAACGCTTAACCTTTACCCTAACCGTTAACCCTCACCCTAAATCTTAACACTGACCCTAACCTTAACCTTTAACTCTAAGCCTAACCCTTAACCCTACAGTAAGGAAGACCCTTAATGCTAATGGGATCCCTTTTCCCTAACCCTAAAACTACAGATAAAAATAATCCTAACCTTGGATCCTTAAACCTAACCCCTAACACTTACTTTAACCCGAAACCCTAACCCTAATCATAAGCATTAAACCTAACCCTATCTCTTAACCCTAACGCTAGCCCTTACCCTAACGCCTAGATCTAACCCTAAATCTAACCTACCGCCTAATCCTAACCTTAAGCACTAATGCTAACACTAACCCTGAACCCTAAACCTACCCGTAACCCTTAACACTAACCCTATCCGTGAACCTTAACCCTGACCCTAACCATTACCCGCACCCAAGCATTTAACCCTGATTCTAACCCTAATCCTTAATGATAAACCTAACACTAAACCCTAACCCTAAGCCCAACACTTAACCCTAATCCTATCCCTTAACCCTAACCCTAACCCTAATGCTACCCCCTAAACGTAACCCTAACCGTGACCAGTAAACCTAAACCTAACCTCTAACACAAACCATAGCACATAACTGTAACCCTAAAACTAACCCTAACCCTAACCCTAACCCTCAACCCTATCTCTTAACCTTAACACTAAGCGTTAACTCTCACGCTAACCTTTAATCCTAACCCTAATCCTAATCTTCCACCCTAAACCTAACACTTAACCCTAACCCTGTACCAAACCCAAACCCCTCATCTTAACCCTAACCGTAAACCTCAACCCTAAACCAAAGTGTAACCGTTAAACCTAAGAGTAACCTTTAACCCTAACCCTAATCCCTA
>NC_090983.1:104562500-104590000 GCF_041146395.1 Eulemur rufifrons | reverse complement strand
TATTTCTAACCCCAACGCTATGCCTAACAAAAACCCTAACCCTTGACCCTAACCCTTCACCCTAACCCCTAACCCGAACCCTAACCCTTAACCCTAATCCTAATCCTAACCATTACACCTAACCCTAGCTCTTAAAGCTAACCCTAAACCTTACCCTCACGACTAGACCTAACCCTGACACTAACCTAACACCTAACCCTAACCAGAACCCCTAAAGCTAACCCTGAACCCTATCCCTAACCCCAGCAGTAAACTTTAACCCTAAACCTAAGCCCAACCAGTAACCCTAATCCTATCCTTTTACCCTAAAACTAACCCCTAAACCTAACCCCTATACCTCACCGTAACTCTAAACCCAATCCTAATTCTAAACATACCCCTTCCTAAAACACTAACTCCTAACCGCTAACCCTAACACTAACCCAAAACCCTAATCACTAATCCCTAACCCTAATGCTTAAGCTTTACCCTAACCGTTAACCCTCACCCTAAATCTTAACACTGACCCTAACCTTAACCTTTAACTCTAAGCCTAACCCTTAACCCTACAGTAAGGAATACCCTTAATGCTAATGGGATCCCTTATCCCTAACCCTAACACTACAGCTAAAAATAACCCTAACCTTGGATCCTTAAACCTAACCCCTAACACTTACTTTAACCCCAAACCCTATCCCTAATCCTAAGCATTAAACCTAACCCTATCTCTTAACCCTAACGCTAGCCCTTACCCTAACGCCTAGTTCTACCCTAAATCTAACATACCGCCGAATCCTAACCTTACACACTAATGCTAACACTAACCCTGAACCCTAAACCTACCTGTAACCCTTAACAGTAACCCTATCTGTGAACCATAACCCTGACCCTAACCATTACCCGCACCCAAGCATTTAACCCTGACCCTAACCCTAATCCTTAATGCTAACCCTAACACTAAACCCTAACCCTAAGCCCAACACTTAACCCTAATCCTATCCCTTAACCCTAACCCTAACCCTTATGCTAACCCAAAAACGTAACCCTAACCGTGACCAGTAAACCTAACCCTAAACTCTAACACAAACCATAGCACATAACTCTAACCCTAAAACTAACCCTAACCCTAACCCTAAGCCCTAACTCATAACCTTAACCCTAAGCGTTAACTCTCACGCTAACCTTTAATCCTAACCCTAATGCTAATCTTCCACCCTAAACCTAACACTTAACCCTAACCCTGTACCAAACCCTAACCCCTCATCTTAACCCTAACCGTAAACCTCAACCCTAAATCAAAGTGTAACCGTTAAACCTAAGAGGAACCTTTAAGGCTAACCCTAATCCCTAAACCTAAGCCCTCACCCTAACACTAAACTTCATCCTTAACCCTAACCAGAATCCTAACCCTAAATCTAATTCTCAGACTTCTTGCTTTCTTAGAGTTTAGAAAGCCTGCAATCCTCCCATGCCATGCGTGAAAGGAGGCTCTACCACTGTGTCCTGCATGCAACCCACGGGCCCATACCCAGAGTATGATAGAGTGGGTTCCCGGGTACAATCCCAGCCCCCTAAACTCCCCCTGCCCGCCTAATGCAGACAGGGCCTGTGCGCTAAGCATAAACAATACCTTTAACAGATAACCCTAACCCTGAACATAACACCCAACCCTGTTCCTATTTCTCCCCTTAACACGTAAACCTCACCGTGCGCCTAACTTTAACCTCTTATCCTAACGTTAATGCATAACCCATTTCCTGAGAACAACCCCATCCCATAATTCTAACCCTATCTCCTAGTCATCGCTGTGACACCTAATCCCTAACCCTAATTCTAAACCGCTAACCCTAACCGTAACCCTACCTACAACCCTAACACTGACAGTAACCCTTACTTCTAACCCCAACGCTATGCCTAACAAAAACCCTAACCCTTCACCCTAACCCCTAAGCCTTACCCTAACCCTTAACCCTAATCCTAGTCCTAACCATTAAACCTAACGCTAGCTCTTAAAGCTAACCCTAAACCTTACCCTCACGACTAGACCTAACCCTGACACTAACCTAACACCTAACCCTAACCAGAACCCCTAAAGCTAACCCTGAACCCTATCCCTAACCCTAGCAGTAAATTTAACCCTAAACCTAAGCCCAACCCGTAACCCTAATCCTATCCTTTTACCCTAAAACTAACCCCTAAACCTAACCCCTATACCTCACCCTAACTCTAACCCCAATCCTAATTCTAACCAAACCCCTTCATAAAACACTAACTCCGAACCGCTAACCCTAACACTAACCAAAAGCCCTAATCACTAATCCCTAACCCTAACGCTTAACCTTTACCCTAACCGTTAACCCTCACCCTAAATCTTAACACTGACCCTAACCTTAACCTTTAACTCTAAGCCTAACCCTTAACCCTACAGTAAGGAAGACCCTTAATGCTAATGGGATCCCTTATCCCTAACCCTAACACTACAGCTAAAAATAACCCTAACCTTGGATCCTTAAACCTAACCCCTAACACTTACTTTAACCCCAAACCCTAACCCTGATCCTAAGCATTAAACCTAACCCTATCTCTTAACCCTAACGCTAGCCCTTACCCTAACGCCTAGATCTAACCCTAAATCTAACCTACCGCCTAATCCTAACCTTAAGCCCTAAGGCTAACACTAACCCTGAACCATAAACCTACCCGTAACCCTTAACACTAACCCTATCCATGAACCTTAACCCTGACCCTAACCATTACCCGCACCCAAGCATTTAACCCTGATCCTAACCCTAATCCTTAATGATAATCCTAACACTAAACCCTCACCCTAAGCCCAACACTTAACCCTAATCCTATCCCTTTACACTAACCCTAACCCTTATGCTAACCCAAAAACGTAACCCTAACCGTGACCAGTAAACCTAACCCTAAACTCTAACACAAACCATAGCACATAACTCTAAACCTAAAAATAACCCTAACCCTAACCCTAAGCCCTAACTCATAACCTTAACCCTAAGAGTTAACTCTCACGCTAACCTTTAATCCTAACCCTAATCCTAATCTTCAACCCTAAACCTAACACTTAACCCTAACCCTGTATCAAACCCTAACCCCTCATCTTATCCCTAACCGTAAACCTCAACCCTAAACCAAAGTGTAACCGTTAAACCTAAGAGTAACCTTAAACCCTAACCCTAATCCCTAACCCTAAGCCCTCACCCTAACACTAAACTTCATCCTTAACCCTAACCAGAATCCTAACCCTAAATCTAATTCTCAGACTTCTTGCTTTCTTAGAGTTTAGAAAGCCTGCAATCCTCCCATGCCATGCGTGAAAGGAGGCTCTACCACTGTGTCCTGCATGAAACCCACGGGCCCATACCCAGAGTATGATAGAGTAGGTTCCCGGGTACAATCCCAGCCCCCTAAACTCCCCCCGCCCGCCTAATGCAGACAGGGCCCGTGCGCTAAGCATAAACAATACCTTTAACAGATAACCCTAACCCTGAACATAACACCCAACCCTGTTCCTATTTCTCCCCTTAACACGTAAACCTAACCGTGCGCCTATCTTTAACCTCTTATCCTAACGTTAATGCATAACCCATTTCCTGAGAACAACCCCTATCCCATAATTCTAACCCTATCTCCTAGTCATCACTGTGACACCTAATCCCTAACCCTAATTCTAAACCGCTAACCCTAACCGTAACCCTACCTACAACCCTAACACTGACAGTAACCCTTACTTCTAACCCCAACGCTATGCCTAACAAAAACCCTAACCCTTGACCCTAACCCTTCACCCTAACCCCTAAGCCTGACCCTAACCCTTAACCCTAATTCTAATCCTAACCATTAAACCTAACCCTAGCTCTTAAAGCTAACCCTAAACCTTACCCTCATGACTAGACCTAACCCTGACACTAACCTAACACCTAACCCTAACCAGAACCCCTAAAGCTAACCCTGAAACCTATCCCTAACCCCAGCAGTAAACTTTAACCCTAAACCTAAGCCCAACCCGTAACCCTAATCCTATCCTTTTACCCTAAAAGTAACCCCTAAACCTAATCCCTATACGTCACCCTAACTCTAAACCCAATCCTAATTCTAACCATACCCCTTCATAAAACACTAACTCCTAACCGCTAACTCTAACACTAACCAAAAACCCTAATCACTAATCCCTAACCCTAACGCTTAACGTTTACCCTAACCGTTAACCCTCACCCTAAATCTTAACACTGACCCTAACCTTAACCTTTAACTCTAAGCCTAACCCTTAACCCTACAGGAAGGAAGACCCTTAATGCTAATGGGATCCCTTATCCCTAACCCTAACACTACAGCTAAAAATAACCCTAACCTTGGATCCTTAAACCTAACCCCTAACACTACTTTAACCCCAAACGCTAACCCTAAACCTAAGCATTAAACCTAACCCTATCTCTTAACCCTAACGCTAGCCCTTACCCTAACGCCTAGATCTAACCCTAAATCTAACCTACCGCCTAATCCTAACCTTAAGCCCTAATGCTAACACTAACCCTGAACCCTAAACCTCCCCGTAACCCTTAACACTAACGCTATCCGTTAACCTTAAGCCTGAACCTGACCATTACCCGCACCCAAGCATTTAACCCTGACCCTAACCCTAATCCTTAATGCTAACCCTAACACTAAACCCTAACCCTATACCCAACACTTAACCCTAATCCTATCCCTTAACCCTAACACTAATCCTAACCCTAATGCTAACCCCTAAACGTAACCCTAACCTTGACCAGTAAACCTAACCCTAACCTCTAACACAAACCATAGCACATATCTCTAACCCTAAAACTAACCCTAACCCTAACCCTAAACCCTAACTCTTAACCTTAACCCTAAGCGTTAACTCTCACGCTAACCTTTAATCCTAACCCTAATCCTAATCTTCAACCCTAAACCTACACTTAACCCTAACCCTGTACCAAACCCTAACCCCTAATCTTAACCCTAACCGTAAACCTCAACCCTAAACCAAAGTGTAACCGTTAAACCTAAGAGTAACCTTTAACCCTAACCCTAATCCCTAACCCTAAGCCCTCACCCTAACACTAAACTTCATCCTTAACCCTAACCAGAATCCTAACCCTAAATCTAATTCTCAGACTTCTTGCTTTCTTAGAGTTTAGAAAGCCTGCAATCCTCCCATGCCATGCGTGAAAGGAGGCTCTACCACTGTGTCCTCCATGAAACCCACGGGCCCATACCCAGAGTATGATAGAGTGGGTTCCCGGGTACAATCCCAGCCCCCTAAACTCCCCCCGCCCACCTAATGCAGACAGGGCCCGTGCGCTAAGCATAAACAATACCTTTAACAGATAACCCTAACCCTGAACATAACACCCAACCCTGTTCCTATTTCTCCCCTTAACATGTAAACCTCACCGTGCGCCTATCTTTAACCTCTTATCCTAACGTTAATGCATAACCCATTTCCTGAGAACAACCCCTATCCCATAATTCTAACCCTATCTCCTAGTCATCACTGTGACTCCTAATCCCTAACCCTAATTCTAAACCGCTAACCCTAACCGTAACCCTACCTACAACTCTAACACTGACAGTAACCCTTACTTCTAACCCCAACGCTATGCCTAACAAAAACCCTAAGCCTTGACCCTAACCCTTCACCCTAACCCCTAAGCCTTACCCTAACCCTTAACCCTAATCCTAATCCTAACCAGTAAACCTAACCCTAGCTCTTAAAGCTAACCCTAAACCTTACCCTCACGACTAGACCTAACCCTGACACTAACCTAACACCTAACCCTAACCAGAACCCCTAAAGCTAACCCTGAACCCTATCCCTAACCCTAGCAGTAAACTTTAACCCTAAACCTAAGCCCAACCCGTAACCCTAATCCTATCCTTTTACCCTAAAAGTAACCCCTAAACCTAACCCCTATACCTCACCCTAACTCTAACCCCAATCCTAATTCTAACCATACCCCTTCATAAAACACTAACTCCTAACCGCTAACCCTAACACTAACCAAAACCCCTAATCACTAATCCCTAACCGTAACGCTTAACCTTTACCCTAACCGTTAACCCTCACCCTAAATCTTAACACTGACCCTAACCTTAACCTTTAACTGTAAGCCTAACCCTTAACCCTACAGTAAGGAAGACCCTTAATGCTAATGGGATCCCTTATCCCTAACCCTAACACTACAGCTAAAAATAACCCTAACCTTGGATCCTTAAACCTAACCCCTAACACTTACTTTAACCCCAAACCCTAACCCTAATCCTAAGCATTAAACCTAACCCTATCTCTTAACCCTAACGCTAGCCCTTACCCTAACGCCTAGATCTAACCCTAAATCTAACCTACCGCCTAATCCTAACCTTAAGCCCTAATGCTAACACTAACCCTGAACCCTAAACCTACCCGTAACCCTTAACACTAACCCTATCCGTGAACCTTAACCCTGACCCTAACCATTACCCGCACCCAAGCATTTAACCATGACCCTAACCCTAATCCTTAATGCTAACCCTAACACTAAACTCTAACCCTAAGCCCAACACTTATCCCTAATCCTATCCCTTAACCCTAACCCTAACCCTAATGCTGCCCCCTAAACGTAACCCTAACCGTGACCAGTAAACCTAACCCTAACCTCTAACACAAACCATAGCACATAACTCTAACCCTAAAACTAACCCTAACCCTAACCCTAACCCTAAACCCTAACTCTTAACCTTAACCCTAAGCGTTAACTCTCACGCTAACCTTTAATCCTAACCCTAATCCTAATCTTCAACCCTAAACCTAACACTTAACCCTAACCCTGTACCAAACCCTAACGCCTCATCTTAACCCTAACCGTAAACCTCAACCCTAAACCAAAGTGTAACCGTTAAACCTAAGAGTAACCTTTAACACTAACCCTAATCCCTAACCCTAAGCCCTCACCCTAACACTAAACTTCATCCTTAACCCTAACCAGAATCCTAACCCTAAATCTAATTCTCAGACTTCTTGCTTTCTTAGAGTTTAGAAAGCCTGCAATCCTCCCATGCCATGCGTGAAAGGAGGCTCTACCACTGTGTCCTGCATGAAACCCATGGGCCCATACCCAGAGTATGATAGAGTGGGTTCCCGGGTACAATCCCAGCCCCCTAAACTCCCCCCGCCCGCCTAATGCAGACAGGGCCCGTGCGCTAAGCATAAACAATACCTTTAACAGATAACCCCAACCCTGAAAATAACACCCAACCCTGTTCCTATTTCTCCCCTTAACACGTAAACCTCACCGTGCGCCTAACTTTAACCTCTTATCCTAACGTTAATGCATAACCCATTTCCTGAGAACAACCCCTATCCCATAATTCTAACCCTATCTCCTAGTCATCACTGTGACACCTAATCCCTAACCCTAATTCTAAACCGCTAACCCTAACCGTAACCCTACCTACAACCCTAACACTGACAGTAACCCTTACTTCTAACCCCAACGCTATGCCTAACAAAAACCCTAACCCTTGACCCTAACCCTTCACCCTAACCCCTAAGCCTGACCCTAACCCTTAACCCTAATTCTAATCCTAACCATTAAACCTAACCCTAGCTCTTAAAGCTAACCCTAAACCTTACCCTCACGACTAGACCTAATCCTGACACTAACCTAACACCTAACCCTAACCAGAACCCCTAAAGCTAACCCTGAAACCTATCCCTAACCCCAGCAGTAAACTTTAACCCTAAACCTAAGCCCAACCCGTAACCCTAATCCTATCCTTTTACCCTAAAAGTAACCCCTAAACCTAATCCCTATACGTCACCCTAACTCTAAACCCAATCCTAATTCTAACCATACCCCTTCATAAAACACTAACTCCTAACCGCTAACTCTAACACTAACCAAAAACCCTAATCACTAATCCCTAACCCTAACGCTTAACCTTTACCCTAACCGTTAACCCTCACCCTAAATCTTAACACTGACCCTAACCTTAACCTTTAACTCTAAGCCTAACCCTTAACCCTACAGGAAGGAAGACTCTTAATGCTAATGGGATCCCTTATCCCTAACCCTAACACTACAGCTAAAAATAACCCTAACCTTTGATCCTTAAACCTAACCCCTAACACTACTTTAACCCCAAACCCTAACCCTAAACCTAAGCATTAAACCTAACCCTATCTCTTAACCCTAACGCTAGCCCTTACCCTAACGCCTAGATCTAACCCTAAATCTAACCTACCGCCTAATCCTAACCTTAAGCCCTAATGCTAACACTAACCCTGAACCCTAAACCTCCCCGTAACCCTTAACACTAACGCTATCCGTTAACCTTAAGCCTGAACCTGACCATTACCCGCACCCAAGCATTTAACCCTGACCCTAACCCTAATCCTTAATGCTAACCCTAACACTAAACCCTAACCCTATACCCAACACTTAACCCTAATCCTATCCCTTAACCCTAACACTAATCCTAACCCTAATGCTAACCCCTAAACGTAACCCTAACCTTGACCAGTAAACCTAACCCTAACCTCTAACACAAACCATAGCACATATCTCTAACCCTAAAACTAACCCTAACCCTAACCCTAAACCCTAACTCTTAACCTTAACCCTAAGCGTTAACTCTCACGCTAACCTTTAATCCTAACCCTAATCCTAATCTTCAACCCTAAACCTACACTTAACCCTAACCCTGTACCAAACCCTAACCCCTAATCTTAACCCTAACCGTAAACCTCAACCCTAAACCAAAGTGTAACCGTTAAACCTAAGAGTAACCTTTAACCCTAACCCTAATCCCTAACCCTAAGCCCTCACCCTAACACTAAACTTCATCCTTAACCCTAACCAGAATCCTAACCCTAAATCTAATTCTCAGACTTCTTGCTTTCTTAGAGTTTAGAAAGCCTACAATCCTCCCATGCCATGCGTGAAAGGAGGCTCTACCACTGTGTCCTGCATGAAACCCACGGGCCCGTACCCAGAGTATGATAGAGTGGGTTCCCGGGTACAATCCCAGCCCCCTAAACTCTCCCCGCCCGCCTAATGCAGACAGGGCCCGTGCGCTAAGCATAAACAATACCTTTAACAGATAACCCTAACCCTGAACATAACACCCAACCCTGTTCCTATTTCTCCCCTTAACACGTAAACCTCACCGTGCGCCTAACTTCAACCTCTGATCCTAACGTTAATGCATAACCCATTTCCTGAGAACAACCCCTATCCCATAATTCTAACCCTATCTCCTAGTCATCACTGTGACACCTAATCCCTAACCCTAATTCTAAACTGCTAACCCTAACCGTAACCCTACCTACAACCCTAACACTGACAGTAACCCTTACTTCTAACCCCAACGCTATGCCTAACAAAAACCCTAAACCTTGACACTAACCCTTCACCCTAACCCCTAAGCCTTACCCTAACCCTTAACCCTAATCCTAATCCTAACCATTAAACCTAACTCTAGCTCCTAAAGCTAACCCTAAACCTTACCCTCACGACTAGACCGAACCCTGACACTAACCTAACACCTAACACTAACCAGAACCCCTAAAGCTAACCCTGAACCCTATCCCTAACCCCAGCAGTAAACTTTAACCCTAAACCTAAGCCCAACCCGTAACCCTAATCCTATCCTTTTACCCTAAAACTAACCCCTAAACCTAACCCCTATACCTCACCCTAACTCTAACCCCAATCCTACTTCTAACCATACCCCTTCATAAAACACTAACTCCTAACCGCTAACCCTAACACTAACCAAAAACCCTAATCACTAATCCCTAACCCTAACGCTTAACCTTTACCCTAACCGTTAACCCTCACCCTAAATCTTAACACTGACCCTAACCTTTACCTTTAACTCTAAGCCTAACCCTTAACCCTACCGGGAGGAAGACCCTTAATGCTAATGGGATCCCTTATCCCTAACCCTAACATTACTGCTAAAAATAACCCTAACCTTTGATCCTTAAACCTAACCCCTAACACTTACTTTAACCCCAAACCCTAACACTAATCCTAAGCATTAAACCTAACCCTATCTCTTAACCCTAACGCTAGCCCTTACCCTAACGCCTAGATCTAACCCTAAATCTAACCTACCGCCTAATCCTAACCTTAAGCACTAATGCTAACACTAACCCTGAACCCTAAACCTACCCGTAACCCTTAACACTAACCCTATCCGTGAACCTAAACCCTGACCCTAACCATTACCCGCACCCAAGCATTTAACCCTGACCCTAACACTGATCCTTAATGATAACACTAACACTAAACCCTAACCCTAAGCCCAGCCCTTATCCCTAATCCTATCCCTTAACCCTAACCCTAACCCTAATGCTACCCCCTAAACGTAACCCTAACCGTGACCAGTAAACCTAACCCTAACCTCTAACACAAACCATAGCACATAACTCTAACCCTAAAACTAACCCTAACCCTAACCCTAACCCTAAACCCTAACTCTTAACCTTAACCCTAAGCGTTAACTCTCACGCTAACCTTTAATCCTAACCCTAATCCTAATCTTCAACCCTAAACCTAACACTTAACCCTAACACTGTACAAAACCCTAACCCCTCAACTTAACCCTAACCGTAAACCTCAACCCTAAACCAAAGTGTATCCGTTAAACCTAAGAGTAACCTTTGACCGTAACCCTAATCCCTAACCCTAAGCCCTCACCCTAACACTAAACTTCATCCTTAACCCTAACCAGAATCCTAACCCTAAATCTAATTGTCAGACTTCTTGCTTTCTTAGAGTTTAGAAAGCCTGCAATCCTCCCATGCCATGCGTGAAAGGAGGCTCTACCACTGTGTCCTGCATGAAACCCACGGGCCCATACCCAGAGTATGATAGAGTGGGTTCCCGGGTACAATCCCAGCCCCCTAAACTCCCCCCGCCCGCCTAATGCAGACAGGGCCCGTGCGCTAAGCATAAACAATACCTTTAACAGATAACCCTAACCCTGAACATAACACCCAACCCTGTTCCTATTTCTCCCCTTAACACGTAAACCTCACCGTGCGCCTAACTTTAACCTCTTATCCTAACGTTAATGCATAACCCATTTCCTGAGAACAACCCCTATCCCATAATTCTAACCCTATCTCCTAGTCATCACTGTGACACCTAATCCCTAACCCTAATTCTAAACCGCTAACCCTAACCGTAACCCTACCTACAACCCTAACACTGACAGTAACCCTTACTTCTAAACCGAACGCTATGCCTAACAAAAACCCTAACCCTTGACCCTAAACCTTGACGCTAACCCCTAAGCCTTACCCTAACCCTTAACCCTAATCCTAATCCTAACGATTAAACCTAGCCCTAGCTCTTAATGCTAACCCTAAACCTTACCCTCACGACTAGACCTAACCCTGACACTAACCTAACACCTAACCCTAACCAGAACCCCTAAAGCTAACCCTGAACCCTATCCCTAACCCTAGCAGTAAACTTTAACCCTAAACCTAAGCCCAACCCGTAACCCTAATCCTATCCTTTTACCCTAAAACTAACCCCTAAACCTAACCCCTATACCTCACCCTAACTCTAACCCCAATCCTAATTCTAACCATACCCCTTCCTAAAACACTAACTCCTAACCGCTAACCCTAACACTAACCAAAAACCCTAATCACTAATACCTAACCCTAACGCTTAACCTTTACCCTAACCGTTAACCCTCACCCTAAATCTTAACACTGACCCTAACCTTAAACTTTAACTGTAAGCCTAACCCTTAACCCTACAGTAAGGAAGACCCTTAATGCTAATGGGATCCCTTATCCCTAACCCTAACACTACAGCTAAAAATAACCCTAACCTTGGATCCTTAAACCTAACCCCTAACACTTACTTTAACCCCAAACCCTAACCCTGATCCTAAGCATTAAACCTAACCCTATCTCTTAACCCTAACGCTAGCCCTTACCCTAACGCCTAGATCTAACCCTAAATCTAACCTACCGCCTAATCCTAACTTTAAGCCCTAATGCTAACACTAACCCTGAACGCTAAACCTACCCGTAACCCTTAACACTAACCCTATCCGTGAACCTTAACCCTGACCCTAACCATTACCCGCACCCAAGCATTTAACCCTGACCCTAACCCTAATCCTTAATGATAACCCTAACACTAAACCCTAACCCTAAGCCCAACACTTAACCCTAATCCTATCCCTTAACCCTAACCCTAACCCTTATGCTAACCCAAAAACGTAACCCTAACCGTGACCAGTAAACCTAACCCTAAACTCTAACACAAACCATAGCACATAACTCTAACCCTAAAACTAACCCTAAACCTAACCCTAAGCCCTAACTCATAACCTTAACCCTAAGCGTTAACTCTCACGCTAACCTTTAATCCTACCCTAATCATAATCTTCAACCCTAAACCTAACACTTAACCCTAACACTGTACAAAACCCTAACCCCTCAACTTAACCCTAACCGTAAACCTCAACCCTAAACCAAAGTGTAACCGTTAAACCTAAGAGTAACCTTTAACCCTAACCCTAATCCCTAACCCTAAGCCCTCACCCTAACACTAAACTTCATCCGTAACCCTAACCAGAATCCTCACCCTAAATCTAATTCTCAGACTTCTTGCTTTCTTAGAGTTTAGAAAGACTGCAATCCTCCCATGCCATGCGTGAAAGGAGGCTCTACCACTGTGTCCTGCATGAAACCCACGGGCCCATACCTAGAGTATGAAAGAGTGGGTTCCCGGGTACAATCCCAGCCCCCTAAACTCCCCCGCCCGCCTAATGCAGACAGGGCCCGTGCGCTAAGCATAAACAATACCTTTAACAGATAACCCTAACCCTGAACATAACACCCAACCCTGTTCCTATTTCTCCCCTTAACACGTAAACCTCACCGTGCGCCTAACTTTAACCTCTTATCCTAACGTTAATGCATAACGCATTTTCTGAGAACAACCCCATCCCATAATTCTAACCCTATCTCCTAGTCATCACTGTGACACCTAATCCCTAACCCTAATTCCAAACCGCTAACCCTAACCGGAACCCTACCTACAACCCTAACACTGACAGTAACCCTTACTTCTACCCTCAACGCTATGCCTTACAAAAACCCTAACCCTGGACCCTAACCCTTCACCCTAACCCCTAAGCCTTACCCTAACCCTTAACCCTAATCCTAATCCTAACCATTAAACCTAACCCTAGCTCTTTAAGCTAACCCTAAACCTTACCCTCACGACTAGACCTAACCATGACACTAACCTAACACCTAACCCTAACCAGAACCCCTAAAGCTAACCCTGAACCCTATCCCTAATCCCAGCTGTAAACTTTAACCCTAAACCTAAGCCCAACCCGTAACCCTAATATTATCCTTTTACCCTAAAACTAACCCCTAAACCTAACCCCTATACCTCACCCTAACTCTAACCCCAATCCTAATTCTAACCATACCCCTTCATAAAACACTAACTCCTAACCGCTATCCCTAACACTAACCAAAAACCCTAATCACTAATCCCTAACCCTAACGCTTAATCTTTACCCTAACAGTTAACCCTCACCCTAAATCTTAACCCTGACCCTAACCTTAACCTTTAACTCTAAGCCTAACCCTTAACCCTACAGTGAGGAACACCCTTAATGCTAATGGGATCCCTTATCCCTAAACCTAACACTACAGCTAAAAATAACCCTAACCTTGGATCCTTAAACCTAACCCCTAACACTTACTTTAACCCCAAACCCTAACCCTAATCCTAAGCATTAAACCTAAACCTATCTCTTAACCCTAAGGCTAGCCCTTACCCTAACGCCTAGATCTAACCCTAAATCTAACCTACCGCCTAATCCTAACCTTAAGCACTAATGCTAACACTAACCCTGAACCCTAAACCTAGCCGTAACCCTTAACACTAACCCTATCCGTGAACCTTAACCCTGACCCTAACCATTACCCGCACCCAAGCATTTAACCATGACCATAACCCTAATCCTTAATGCTAACCTTAACACTAAACCCTAACCCTAAGCCCGACACTTAACCCTAATCCTATCCCTTAACCCTAACCCTAACCGTAATGCTACCCCCTAAACGTAACCCTAACCATGACCAGTAAACCTAACCCTAACCTCTAACACAAACCATAGCACATAACTCTAACCCTAAAACTAACCCTAACTCTAACCCTAAACCCTAACTCTTAACCTTAACCCTAAGCGTTAACTCTCACGCTAACCTTTAATCCTAACCCTAATCCTAATCTTCAACCCTAAACCTAACACTTAACCCTAACCCTGTACCAAACCCTAACCCCTCATCTTAACCCTAACCGTAAACCTCAACCCTAAACCAAAATGTAACCGTTAAACCTAAGAGTAACCTTTAACCCTAACCCTATTCCCTAACCCTAAGCCCTCATCCTAACACTAAACTTCATCCTTAACCCTAACCAGAATCCTCACCCTAAATCTAATTCTCAGACTTCTTGCTTTCTTAGAGTTTAGAAAGCCTGCAATCCTCCCATGCCATGCGTGAAAGGAGGCTCTACCACTGTGTCCTGCATGAAACCCACGGGCCCATACCTAGAGTATGAAAGAGTGGGTTCCCGGGTACAATCCCAGCCCCCTAAACTCCCCCCGTCCGCCTAATGCAGACAGGGCCCGTGCACTAAGCATAAACAATACCTTTAACAGATAACCCTAACCCTGAACATAACACCCAACCCTGTTCCTATTTCTCCCCTTAACACGTAAACCTCACCGTGCGCCTAATTTTAACCTCTTATCCTAACGTTAATGCATAACCCATTTCCTGAGAACAACCCCATCCCATAATTCTAACCCTATCTCCTAGTCATCACTGTGACACCTAATCCCTAACCCTAATTCTAAACCGCTAACCTTAACCGTAACCCTACCTACAACCCTAACACTGACAGTAACCCTTACTTCTAATCCCAACGCTATGCCTAACAAAAACCCTAACCCTTAACCCTAACCCTTCACCCTAACCCCTAAGCCTTACCCTAACCCTTAACCCTAATCCTAATCCTAAACATTAAACCTAACCCTAGCTCTTAAAGCTAACCCTAAACCTTACCCTCACGACTAGACCTAACCCTGACACTAACCTAACACCTAACCCTAACCAGAAACCCTAAAGATAACGCTGAACCCTATCCCTAACCCTAGCAGTAAACTTTAACCCTAAACCTAAGCCCAACCCGTAACCCTAATCCTATCCTTTTACCCTAAAACTAACCCCTAAACCTAACCCCTATACCTCACCCTAACTCTAACCCCAATCCTAATTCTAACCATACCCCTTCATAAAACACTAACTCCTAACCGCTAACCCTAACACTAACCAAAAACCCTAATCACTAATCCCTAACCCTAACGCTTAACCTTTACCCTAACCGTTAACCCTCACCCTAAATCTTCACACTGACCCTAACCTTAACCTTTAACTCTAAGCCTAACCCTTAACCCTACAGTAAGGAAGACCCTTAATGCTAATGGGATCCCTTATCCCTAACCCTAACACTACAGCTAAAAATAACCCTAACCTTGGATCCTTAAACCTAACCCCTAACACTTACTTTAACCCCAAACCCTAACCCTAATCCTAAGCATTAAACCAAACCCTATCTCTTAACCCTAACGCTAGCCCTTACCCTAACGCCTAGATCTAACCCTAAATCTAACCTACCGCCTAATCCTAACCTTATGCCCTAATGCTAACACTAACCATGAACCCTAAACCTACCCGTAACCCTTAACACTAACCCTATCCGTGAACCTTAACCCTGACTCTAACCATTACCCGCACCCAAGCATTTAACCCTGAACCTAACCCTAATCCTTAATGCTAACCCTAACCCTAAGCCCAACACTTAACCCTAATCCTATCCCTTAACCCTAACCCTAACCCTAACCCTAATGCTACCCCCTAAACGTAACCCTAACCGTGACCGGTAAACCTAACCCTAACCTCTAACACAAACCATAGCACATAACTCTAACCCTAAAACTAACCCTAACCCTAACCCTAACCCTAAAACCTAACTCTTAACCTTAACCCTAAGCATTAACTCTCACGCTAACCTTTAATCCTAACCCTAATCCTAATCTTCCACCCTAAAGCTAACACTTAACCCTAACCCTGTACCAAACCCTAACCCCTCATCTTAACCCTAACCGTAAACCTCAACCCTAAACCAAAGTGTAACCGTTAAACCTAAGAGTAACCTTTAACCGTACCCGTAATCCATAACCCTAAGCCTTCACCCTAACACTAAACTTCATCCTTAACCCTAACCAGAATCCTAACCCTAAATCTAATTCTCAGACTTCTTGCTTTCTTAGAGTTTAGAAAGCCTGCCATCCTCCCATGCCATGCGTGAAAGGAGGCTCTACCACTGTGTCCTGCATGAAACCCACGGGCCCATACCCAGAGTATGATAGAGTGGGTTCTCGGGTACAATCCCAGCCGCCTAAACTCCCCCCGCCCGCCTAATGCAGACAGGGCCCGTGCGCTAAGCATAAACAATACCTTTAACAGATAACCCTAACCCTGAACATAACACCCAACCCTGTTCCTATTTCTCCCCTTAACACGTAAACCTCACCGTGCGCCTAACTTTAACCTCTTATCCTAACGTTAATGCATAACCCATTTCCTGAGAACAACCCCTATCCCATAATTCTAACCCTATCTCCTAGTCATCACTGTGACATCTAATCCCTAACCCTAATTCTAAACCGCTAACCCTAACCGTAACCCTACCTACAACCCTAACACTGACAGTAACCCTTACTTGTAACCCCAACGCTATGCCTAACAAAAACCCTAACCCTTGACCCTAACCCTTCACCCTAACCCCTAAGCCTGACCCTAACCCTTAACCCTAATCCTAATCCTAAACTTTAAACCTAACCCTAGCTCTTAAAGCTAACCCTAAACCTTACCCTCACGACTAGACCTAACCCTGACACTAACCTAACACCTAACCCTAACCAGAACCCCTAAAGCTAACCCTGAACCCTATCCCTAACCCCAGCAGTAAACTTTAACCCTAAACCTAAGCCCAACCCGTAACCCTAATCCTATCCTTTTACCCTAAATGTAACCCCTAAACCGAATCCTTATACCTCACCCTAACTCTAAACCCAATCCTAATTCTAAACATACCCCTTCATAAAACACTAACTACTAACCGCTAACCCTAACATTAACCAAAAACCCTAATCACTAATCCCTAACCCTAACGCTTAACCTTTACCCTAACCGTTAACCCTCACCCTAAATCTTAACCCTGACCCTAACCTTAACCTTTAACTCTAAGCCTAACCCTTAACCCTACAGTAAGGAAGACCCTTAATGCTAATGGGATCCCTTATCCCTAACCCTAACACTACAGCTAAAAATAACCCTAACCTTGGATCCTTAAACGTAACCCCTAACACTTACTTAACCCCAAACCCTAACCCTAGTTCTAAGCATTAAACCTAACCCTATCTCTTAACCCTAACGCTAGCCCTTACCCTAACGCCTAGATCTAACCCTAAATCTAACCTTCCACCTAATCCTAACCTTAAGCCCTTATGCTAACACTAACCCTGAACCCTAAACCTACCCGTAACCCTTAACACTAACCCTATCATTGAACCTTAAACCTGACCCTAACCATTACCTGCACCCAAGCATTTAACCCTGATTCTAACCCTAATCCTTAATGATAAACCTGACACTAAACCCTAACCCTACGCCCAACACTTAACCCTAATCCTATCCCTTAACCCTAACCCTAACCCTAATGCCACCCCCTAAACGTAACCCTAACCGTGACCAGTAAACCTAACCCTAACCTCTAACACAAACCATAGCACATAACTCTAACCCTAAAACTAACCCTAACCCTAACCCTAACCCTAACCCTGACCCTAACCCTAATCCTTAATGCTAACCTTAACACTAAACCCTAACCCTATGCCCAACACTTAACCCTAATCCTATCCCTTAACCCTAACCCTAACCCTAACCCTAATGCTAACCCCTAAACGTAACCCTAACCGTGACCAGTAAACCTAACCCTAACCTCTAACACAAACCATAGCTCGTAACTCTAACCCTAAATCTAATCCTAACCCTAACCCTAACCCTAAACCCTAACACTTAACCTTAACCCTAAGCGTTAACTCTCACGCTAACATTTAATCCTAACCCTAATCCTAATCTTCAACCCTAAACCTAACACTTAACCCTAACACTGTACCAAACCCTAACCCCTGATCTTAACCCTAACCGTAAACCTCAACCCTAAACCAAAGTGTAACCGTTAAACCTAAGAGTAACCTTCAACCCTAACCTTATTCCCTAACCCTAAGCCCTCACCCTAACACTAAACTTCATCCTTAACCCTAACCATAATCCTAACCCTAAATCTAATTCTCAGACTTCTTGCTTACTTAGAGTTTAGAAAGCCTGCAATCCTCCCTTGCCATGCGTGAAAGGAGGCTCTACCACTGTGTCCTGCATGAAACCCACGGGCCCATACCCAGAGTATGATAGAGTGGGTTCCCGGGTACAATCCCAGCCGCCTAAACTCCCCCCGCCCGCCTAATGCAGACAGGGCCCGTGCGCTAAGCATAAACAATACCTTTAACAGATAACCCTAACCCTGAACATAACACCCAACCCTGTTCCTATTTCTCCCCTTAACACGTAAACCTCACCGTGCGCCTAACTTTAACCTCTTATCCTAACGTTAATGCATAACCCATTTCCTGAGAACAACCCCATCCCATAATTCTAACCCTATCTCCTAGTCATCGCTGTGACACCTAATCCCTAACCCTAATTCTAAACCGCTAACCCTAACCGTAACCCTACCTACAACCCTAACACTGACAGTAACCCTTACTTCTAACCCCAACGCTATGCCTAACAAAAACCCTAACCCTTGACCCTAACCCTTCACCCTAACCCCTAAGCCTTACCCTAACCCTTAACCCTAATCCTAGTCCTAACCATTAAACCTAACGCTAGCTCTTAAAGCTAACCCTAAACCTTACCCTCACGACTAGACCTAACCCTGACACTAACCTAACACCTAACCCTAACCAGAACCCCTAAAGCTAAACCTGAACCCTATCCCTAACCCTAGCAGTAAATTTTAACCCTAAACCTAAGCCCAACCCGTAACCCTAATCCTATCCTTTTACCCTAAAACTAACCCCTAAACCTAACCCCTATACCTCACCCTAACTCTAACCCCAATCCTAATTCTAACCATACCCCTTCATAAAACACTAACTCCTAACCGCTAACCATAACACTAACCAAAAACTCTAATCACTGATCCCTAACCCTAACGCTTAACTTTTACCATAACCGTTAACCCTCACCCTAAATCTTAACACTAACCCTAACGTTAACCTTTAACTCTAAGCCTAACCCTTAACCATACAGGAAGGAAGACCCTTAATGCTAATGGGATCCCTTATCCCTAACCCTAACACTACAGCTAAAAATAACCCTAACCTTGGATCCTTAAACCTAATCCCTACCACTTACTTTAACTCCAAACCCCAACCCTAATCCTAAGCATTAAAACTAACCCGATCTCTTAACCCTAACGCTAGCCCTTACCCTAACGCCTAGATCTAACCCTAAATCTAACCTACCGCGTAATCCTAAACTTAGGCCCTAATGCTAACACTAACCCTGAACCCTAAACATACCCGTAACCCTTAACACTAACCCTATCCTTGAACCTAAACCCTGACCCTAACCATTACCCGCACCCAAGCATTTAACCCTGACCCTAACCCTAATCCTTAATTCTAACCTTAACATTAAACCCTAACCCTAAGCCCAACACTTAACCCTAATCCTATCCCTTAACCCTAACCCTAACTATAACCCTAATGGTAACCCCTAAACTTAACCCTAACCATGACAAGTAAACCTAAGCCTAAACTCTAACACAAATCATAGCACATAACTCTAACCCTAAAACTAACCCTAACCCTAACCCTAAACCTTAACTCTTAACCTTAACCCTAAGCGTTAACACTCATGCTAACCTTTAATCCTAACCCTAATCCTAATCTTCAACCCTAAACCTAACACTTAACCCTAACCCTGTCCCAAACCCTAACCCCTCATCTTAACCCTAACCGTAAACCTCAACCCTAAACCAAAGTGTAACCGTTAAACCTAAGAGTAACCTTTAACCCTAACCCTAATCCCTAACCCTAAGCCCTCACCCTAACACTAAACTTCATCCTTAACCCTAAGCATAATCCTAACCCTAAATCTAATTCTCAGACTTCTTGCTTTCTTAGAGTTTAGAAAGCCTGCAATCCTCCCTTGCCATGCGTGAAAGGAGGCTCTAGCAATGTGTCCTGCATGAAACCCACGGGCCCATACCCAGAGTATGATAGAGTGGGTTCCCGGGTACAATCCCAGCCCCCTAAACTCCCCCCGCCCGCCTAATGCAGACAGGGCCCGTGCGCTAAGCATAAACAATACCTTTAACAGATAACCCTAACCCTGAACATAACACCCAACCCTGTTCCTATTTCTCCCCTTAACACGTAAACCTCACCGTGCGCCTAACTTTAACCTCTTATCCTAACGTTAATGCATAACCCATTTCCTGAGAACAACCCCTATCCCATAATTCTAACCCTATCTCCTGGTCATCACTGTGACACCTAATCCCTAACCCTAATTCTAAACCGCTAACCCTAACCGTAACCCTACCTACAACCCTAACACTGACAGTAAACCTTACTTCTAACCCCAACGCTATGCCTAACAAAAACCCTAACCCTTGACCCTAACCCTTCACCCTAACCCCTAAGCCTTACCCTAACCCTTAACCCTAATCCTAATCCTAACCATTAAACCTAACCCTAGCTCTTAAAGCTAACCCTAAACCTTACCCTCATGACTAGACCTAACCCTGACACTAACCTAACACCTAACCCTAACCAGAACCCCTAAAGCTAACCCTGAATCCTACCCCTAACCCCAGCAGTAAACTTTAACCCTAAACCTAAGCCCAACCCGTAACCCTAATCCTATCCTTTTACCCTAAAACTAACCCCTAAACCTAACCCCTATACCTCACCCTAACTCTAACCCCAATCCTAATTCTAACCATACCCCTTCATAAAACACTAACTCATAACCGCTAACCCTAACACTAACCAAATCCCTAATCACTAATCCCTAACCCTAACGCTTAACCTTTACCCTAACCGTTAACCCTGACCCTAAATCTTAACACTGACCCTAAGCTTAACCTTTAAATCTAAGCCTAACCCTTAACCCTACAATAAGGAAGACCCTTAATGCTAATGGGATCCCTTATCCCTAACCCTAACACTACAGCTAAAAATAACCCTAACCTTGGATCATTAAATCTAACCCCTAACATTTACTTTAACCCCAAACCCTAACCCTAATCCTAAGCATTAAACCTAACCCTATCTCTTAACCCTAACGCTAGCCCTTACCCTAACGCCTAGATCTAACCCTAAATCTAACCTACCGCCTAATCCTAACCTTCAGCCCTAATGCTAACACTAACCCTGAACCCTAAACCTACCCGTAACCCTTAAAACTAACCCTATCCGTGAACCTAAACCCTGACCCTAACCATTACCCACACCCAAGCATTTAACCCTGACCCTAACCCTAATCCTTAATGATAACCCTAACACTAAACCCTAACCCTAAGCCCAACACTTATCCCTAATCCTATCCCTTAACCCTAACCCTAACCCTAATGCTAACCCCTAAACGTAACCCTAACCGTGACCAGTAACCCTAACCCTAACCTCTAACACAAACCATAGCACATAACTCTAACCCTAAAACTAACCCTAACCCTAACCCTAAACCCTAACTGATAACCTTAACCCTAAGCGTTAACTCTCACGCTAACCTTTAATCCTAACCCTAATCCTAATCTTCAACCCTAAACCTAACACTTAACCCTAACCCTGTACCAAACCCTAACCCCTCATCTTAACCCTAACCGTAAACCTCAACCCTAAACCAAAGTGTAACCGTTAAACCTAAGAGTAACCTTTAACCCTAACCCTAATCCCTCACCCTAAGCCCTCACCCTAACTCTAAATTTCATCCTTAACCCTAACCAGAATCCTAACCCTAAATCTAATTCTCAGACTTCTTGCTTTCTTAGAGTTTAGAAAGCCTGCAATCTTCCCATGCCATGCGTGAAAGGAGGCTCTAACACTGTGTCCTGCATGAAACCCACGGGCCCATACCCAGAGTATGATAGAGTGGGTTCCCGGGTACAATCCCAGCCCTCTAAACTCCCTCCGCCCGCCTAATGCAGACAGGGCCCGTGCGCTAAGCATAAACAATACCTTTAACAGATAACCCTAACCCTGAACATAACACCCAACCCTGTTCCTATTTCTCCCCTTAACACGTAAACGTCACCGTGCGCCTAACTTTAACCTCTTATCCTAACGTTAATGCATAACCCATTTCCTGAGAACAACCCCTTTCCCATAATTCTAACCCTATCTCCTAGTCATCACTGTGACACCTAATCCCTAACCCTAATTGTAAACCGCTAACCCTAACCGTAACCCTACCTACAACCCTAACACTGACAGTAACCCTTACTTCTAACCCCAACGCTATGCCTAACAAAAACCCTAACCCTGGACCCTAACCCTTCACCCTAACCCCTAAGCCTTACCCTAACCCTTAACCCTAATCCTAATCCTAACCATTAAACCTAACCCTAGCTCTTAAAGCTAACCCTAAACCTTACCCTCACGACTAGACCTAACCCTGACACTAACCTAACACCTAACCCTAACCAGAACCCCTAAAGCTAACCCTGAACCCTATCCCTAACCCTAGCAGTAAACATTAACCATAAACCTAAGCCCAACCCGTAACCCTAATCCTATCCTTTTACCCTAAAACTAACCCCTAAACCTAACCCCTATACCTCACCCTAACTCTAACCCCAATCCTAATTCTAACCATACCCCTTCATAAAACACTAACTCCTAACCGCTAACCTTAACACTAACCAAAAACACTAATCACTAATCCCTAACCCTAACACTAAACCTTTACCCTGACCGTTAACCCTCACCCTAAATCTTAACACTGACCCTAACCTTAACCTTTAACTCTAAGCCTAACCCTTAACCCTACAGTAAGGAAGACCCTTAAGGCTAATGGGATCCCTTATCCCTAACCCTAACACTACAGCTAAAAATAACCCTAACCTTGGATCCTTAAACCTAACCCCTAACACTTACTTTAACTCCAAACCCTAACCCTAATCCTAAGCATTAAACCTAACCCTATCTCTTAACCCTAACGCTAGCCCTTACCCTAACGCCTAGATCTAACCCTAAATCTAACCTACCGCCTAATCCTAACCTTAAGCCCTAATGCTAACACTAACCCTGAACCCTAAACCTACCCGTAACCCTTAACACTAACCTATCCGTGAACCTTAACCCTGACCCTAACCATTACCCGCACCCAAGCATTTAACCCTGACCCTAACCCTAATTCTTAATGATAACCCTAACACTAAACCCTAACCCTAAGCCCAACACTTAACCCTAATCCTATCCATTAATCCTAACCCTAACCTTAATGTTACCCCCTAAACGTAACTCTAACCGTGATCAGTAAACCTAAACCTAACCTCTAACACAAACCATAGCACATAACTCTAACCCTAAAACTAACCCTAACCCTAACCCTAACCCTAACTCTTAACCTTAACCCTAAGCGTTAACTCTCATGCTAACCTTTAATCCTAACCCTAATCCTAATCTTCAACCCTAAACCTAACACTTAACCCTAACCCTGTACCAAACCCTAACCCCTCATCTTAACCCTAACCGTAAACCTCCACCCTAAACCAAAGTGTAACCGTTAAACCTAAGAGTAACCTCTAACCCTAACCCTAATCCCTAACCCTAAGCCCTCACCCTAACACTAAACTTCATCCTTAACCCTAACCGTAATCCTAACCCTAAATCTAATTCTCAGACTTCTTGCTTTCTTAGAGTTTAGAAAGCCTGCAATCCTCCCATGCCATGCGTGAAAGGAGGCTCTACCACTGTGTCCTGCACGAAAACCACGGACCCATACCCAGAGTATGATAGAGTGGGTTCCCGGGTACAATCCCAGCCCCCTGAACTCCCCCCGCCCACCTAATGAAGACAGGGCCCGTGCGCTAAGCATAAACAATATCTTTAACAGATAACCCTAACCCTGATCATAACACCCAACCCTGTTCCTATTTCTCCCCTTAACACGTAAACCTCACCGTGCGCCTAACTTTAACCTCTTATCCTAACGTTAATGCATAACCCATTTCCTGAGAACAACCCCTATCCCATAATTCTAACCCTATCTCCTAGTCATCACTGTGACACCTAATCCCTAACCCTAATTCTAAACCGCTAACCCTAACCGTAACCCTACCTACAACCCTAACACTGACAGTAAACCTTACTTCTAACCCCAACGCTATGCCTAACAAAAACCCTAACCCTTGACCCTAACCCTTCACCCTAACCACTAAGCCTTACCCTAACCCTTAACCCTAATCCTAATCCTAACCATTAAACCTAACCCTAGCTCTTAAAGCTAACCCTAAACCTTACCCTCACGACTAGACCTAACCCTGACACTAAACTAACACCTAACCCTAACCAGAACCCCTAAAGCTAACCCTGAACCCTATCCCTAACCCTAGCAGTAAACTTTAACCCTAAACCTAAGCCCAACCCGTAACCCTAATCCTATCGTTTTACCATAAAACTAACCCCTAAACCTAACCCCTATACCTCACCCTAACTCTAACCCCAATCCTAATTCTAACCATACCCCTTCATAAAACACTAACTCCTAACCGTTAACCTTAACACTAACCAAAAACCCTAATCACTAATCCCTAACCCTAACATTAAAACTTTACCCTGACCGTTAACCCTCACTCTAAATCTTAACACTGACCCTAACCTTAACCTTTAACTCTAAGCCTAACCCTTAACCCTACAGTAAGGAAGACCCTTAATGCTAATGGGATCCCTTACCCCTAACCCTAACACTACAGCTAAAAATAAACCTAACCTTGGATCCTTAAACACAACCCCTAACACTTACTTTAACCCCAAACCCTAACCCTGATCCTAAGCATTAAACCTAACCCTATCTCTTAACCCTAACGCTAGCCCTTACCCTAACGCCTAGATCTAACCCTAAATCTAACCTACCGCCTAATCCTAACCTTAAGCCCTAATGCTAACACTAACCCTGAACCCTAAACCTACCCGTAACCCTTAACACTAACCCTATCCGTGAACCTAAACCCTGACCCTAACCATTACCCACACCCAAGCATTTAACCCTGACCCTAACCCTAATCCTTAATGCTAACCTTAACACTAAACAATAACCCTAAGCCCAACACTTAACCCTAATCTTATACCTTAACCCTAACCCTAACCCTAACCCTAATGCTACCCCCTAAACGTAACCCTAACCGTGACCAGTAAACCTAACCCTAACCTCTAACACAAACCATAGCACTTAACTCTAACCCTAAAACTAACCCGAACCCTAACCCTAAACCCTAACTCTTAACCTTAACCCTAAGCGTTAACTCTCACGCTAACCTTTAATCCTAACCCTAATCCTAATCTTCAACCCTAAACCTAACACTTAACCCAGCCCTGTACCAAACCCTAACCCCTCATCTTAACCCTAACCGTAAACCTCAACCCTAAACCAAAGTGTAACCGTTAAACCTAAGAGTAACCTTTAACTCTAATCCTAATCCCTAACCTTAAGCCCTCACCCTAACACTAAACTTCATCCTTAACCCTAACCATAATCCTAACCCTAAATCTCATTCTCAGACTTCTTGCTTTCTTAGAGTTTAGAAAGCCTGCAATCCTCCCATGCCATGCGTGAAAGGAGGCTCTACCACTGTGTCCTGCATGAAACCCACGGGCCCATACCCAGAGTATGATAGAGTGGGTTCCCGGGTACAATCCCAGCCCCCTAAACTCCCCCCACCCGCCTAATGCAGACAGGGCCCGTGCGCTAAGCATAAACAATACCTTTAACAGATAACGCTAACCCTGAACATAACACCCAACCCTGTTCCTATTTCTCCCCTTAACACGTAAACCTCACCGTGCGCCTAACTTTAACCTCTTATCCTAACGTTAATGCATAACCCATTTCCTGAGAACAACCCCTATGCCATAATTCTAACCCTATCTCCTAGTCATCACTGTGACACCTAATCCCTAACCCTAATTCTAAACCGCTAACCCTAACCGTAACCCTACCTACAACCCTAACACTGACAGTAACACTTACTTCTAACCCCAACGCTATGCCTAACAAAACCCTAACCCTTGACACTAACCCTTCACCCTTACCCCTAAGCCTTACCCTAACCCTTAACCCTAATCCTAATCCTAACCATTAAACCTAACCCTAGCTCTTAAAGCTAACCCTAAACCTTACCCTCACGACTAGACCTAACCCTGACACTAACCTAACACCTAACCCTAACCAGAACCCGTAAAGCTAACCCTGAACCCTATCTCTAACCCTAGAAGTAAACTTTAACCCTAAACCTAAGCCCAACCCGTAACCCTAATCCTATCCTTTTACCCTAAAACTAAACCCTAAACCTAACCCCTATACCTCACCCTAACTCTAACCCCATCCTAATTCTAACCATACCCCTTCATAAAACACTAACTCCTAACCGGTAACCCTAACACTAACCAAAAACCCTAATCACTAATCCCTAACCCTAACGCTTAACCTTTACCCTGACCGTTAACCCTCACCCTAAATCTTAACACTGACCCTAATCTTAACCTTTAACTCTAAGCCTAACCCTTAACCCTACAGTAAGGAAGACCCTTAATGCTAATGGGATCCCTTATCCCTAACCCTAACACTACAGCTAAAAATAACCCTAACCTTGGATCCTTAAACCTAACCCCTAACACTTACTTTAACCCGAAACCCTAACCCTAATCATAAGCATTAAACCTAACCCTATCTCTTAACCCTAACGCTAGCCCTTACCCTAACGCCTAGATCTAAACCTAAATCTAACCTACCGCCTAATCCTAACCTTAAGCCCTAATGCTAACACTAACCCTGAACCCTAAACCTACCCGTATCCCTTAACACTAACCCTATCCGTGAACCTTAACCCTGACCCTAACTATTACCCGCACCCAAGCATTTAACCCTGACCCTAACCCTAATCCTTAATGCTAACCCTAACACTAAACCCTCACCCTAAGCCCAACACTTAACCCTAATCCTATCCCTTAACCCTAACACTAACCTAACCATAACCCTAACCCTAACCCCAACCCCAATCCCAACCCTAACCCCTAAC
>NC_090983.1:104497500-104552500 GCF_041146395.1 Eulemur rufifrons | reverse complement strand
TGAACCCTAAACCTACCCGTAACCCTTAACACTAACCCTATCCGTGAACCTTAACCCTGACCCTAACCATTACCCGCACCCAAGCATTTAACCCTGACCCTAACCCTAATCCTTAATGCTAACCCTAACACTAAACCCTAACCCTAAACCCAACACTTATCCCTAATCCTATCCCTTAACCCTAACCCTAACCCTAATGCTACCCCCTAAACGTAACCCTAACCGTGACCAGTAAACCTAACCCTAACCTCTAACACAAACCATAGCACATAACTCTAACCCTAAAACTAACCCTAACCCTAACCTTAAACCCTAACTCTTAACCTTAACCCTAAGCGTTAACTCTCACGCTAACCTTTAATCCCAACCCTAATCCTAATCTTCAACCCTAATCCTAACACTTAACCCTAACCCTGTACCAAACCCTAACCCCTCATCTTAACCCTAACCGTAAACCTCAACCCTAAACCAAAGTGTAACCGTTAAACCTAAGAGTAACCTTTAACCCTAACCCTAATCCCTAACCCTAAGTCCTCACCCTAACACTAAACTTCATCCTTAACCCTAACCATAATCCTAACCCTAAATCTAATTCTCAGACTTCTTGCTTTCTTAGAGTTTAGAAAGCCTGCAATCCTCCCATGCCATGCGTGAAAGGAGGCTCTACCACTGTGTCCTGCATGAAACCCACGGGCCCATACCCAGAGTATGATAGAGTGGGTTCCCGGGTACAATCCCAGCCGCCTAAACTCCCCCCGCCCGCCTAATGCAGACAGGGCCCGTGCGCTAAGCATAAACAATATCTTTAACAGATAATCCTAACCCTGAACATAACACCCAACCCTGTTCCTATTTCTCCCCTTAACACGTAAACCTCACCGTGCGCCTAACTTTAACCTCTTATCCTAACGTTAATGCATAACCCATTTCCTGAGAACAACCCCTATCCCATAATTCTAACCCTATCTCCTAGTCATCACTGTGACACCTAATCCCTAACCCTAATTCTAAACCGCTAACCCTAACCGTAACCCTACCTACAACCCTAACACTGACAGTAACCCTTACTTCTAACCCCAACGCTATGCCTAACAAATACCCTAACCCTTGACCCTAACCCTTCACCCTAACCCCTAAGCCTTACCCTAACCCTTAACCCTAATCCTAATCCTAACCATTAAACCTAACCCTAGCTCTTAAAGCTAACCCTAAACCTTACCCTCATGACTAGACCTAACCCTGACACTAACCTAACACCTAACCCTAACCAGAACCCCTAAAGCTAACCCTGAACCCTATCCCTAACCCTAGCAGTGAACTTTAACCCTAAACCTAAGCCCAACCCGTAACCCTAATCCTATCCTTTTACCCTAAAAGTAACCCCTAAACCTAACCCCTATACCTCACCCTAACTCTAACCCCAATACTAATTCTAACCATATCCCTTCATAAAACACTAACTCCTAACCGCTAACCCTAACACTAACCAAAAACCCTAATCACTAATCCCTAACCCTAACGCTTAACCTTTACCCTAACCGTTAACCCTCTCCCTAAATCTTAACACTGACTCTAACCTTAACCTTTAACTCTAAGCCTAACCCTTAACCCTACAGTAAGGAAGACCCTTAATGCTAATGGGATCCCTTATCCCTAACCCTAACACTACAGCTAAAAATAACCCTAACCTTGGATCCTTAAACCTAACCCCTAACACTTACTTTAACCCCAAACCCTAACCCTAATCTAGGCATTAAACCTAACCCTATCTCTTAACCCTAACGCTAACCCTTACCCTAACGCCTAGATCTAACCCTAAATCTGACCTACCGCCTAATCCTAACCTTAAGCCCTAATGCTAACTCTAACGCTGAACCCTAAACCTACCCGTAACCCTTAACACTAACCCTATCCCTAACCCCCTTACCCTAACTCTGTTAACCCTAACCCTCAACCCTGACCCTAACCTTAAACCTTAATCCTAACCATGCGTGAGATGAGCCTCTGCCTTTGTCCTGCGTGACAGTTCAAGCCCAACACCCCGGGTACGATGAAGTGGGGACACAGCCTTGCTCCACACCCACAGTGCCCCGTACGTTAGACAGGGCCCGTGCCCTAACACACACTGTTAAACGTAAGCCCTAACCCTATCACTAAACCAAACCCTTCGTAAGCCCTGAATCTAACTCCTAACAGTAACCCTAATCCCTGACCCTTACTCTTGCCTCTCACCCTAAACCTAAACCCAACCACTAAACATAATCCTAATCTCTAACCCTAACAGTAATCCTAACCCTAATTCTAACCTAAAACTCTAATCCCTAAATCTAATCCTAGTCCCTAACACCTAACCTTACCCTAAACCGAATTCCAATTCTCAGACTTTTTCTATTCAAAAACTTAAAAAAGCCTAGAATCCACCAATGCTGTGTCTGAGATGAGCGTCCGCCCCTATGTCCTGCATGACAGGCAGGCGCCAATGCCCAGGGTACTATGGAGTGGAGTCCTGGGGTCTGTAGGCTTGCTAAACTCCAGTTTGGAAGAATTGCTATAGTCATATATAGGGACGCTTACATTTACTTATAGAAAGCAACTATTGGTGTGTGATTTGTAGGCTTGCCTTACTCTAGTTTGGATGAAGAAGCTGAATCATATATAGGAATATTAGCTTTGAGTTAGAGGAAGCATCTATGGGGGGTGCTTTTTTGGCTTGTTAAACTCTGGTTTGGAAGAAGTTCGAGAGTCTTATATAGGAACGATATCATTCATTCAGAGAAAGCAATTATAGGGAGTTGGTTTGTAGGCTTGCTAAGCTCTAGTTTGGAGGAAGGCGAGAGTCATATATAGAACGCTTACGTTCACATAAAGCGTCTACGGGGGGACGGATTCTAGGCTTCCTAAACTCTAGCTTGGAAAAAGAGGACAGTTATGTATAGGAACTCTCGGCGGGGGATTTGTAGCATTGCTAAAATCTTAGATTGGAAAAGTTGCGAGAGTCATACATAGGAATGTTAACATTCACTCAATGAAAGCAACTATAAGGGGTGCTTTCCAGGCTGGCTACACTCTAATTTGGAAAAAGTGCGACAGTCATATATAGGAAGGCTTATATTCACTCAGACAAAGCAATTATGTGTAGGTGTATAGTAGGCATGCTAACTCTAGTTTGGAAAATTTCGAGAGCCATGTATAGGAAAGCATACAGTAACTTAGAGAAAGCAAAGAACAGGGGTGGAGTGTAGGCTTTCTAAACTCTAGTTTGGAGGAAGTGCCATAGTCATATATAGGAACGCTTAAATTCGTTCAGAGAAAACAGCTGTCGGGGATTTGTTTGTAGACTTATTCAACTCTAGTTTGGAAGAAGTGCGAGAGACATACATAGGAATGTTTACATTGACTCAAAGAAAGCAACTATGGGGAAGTGATATTTTGGCATGCCAGATGCTAGTTAGGAAGAAGTACAAGACTCATATATAGGAACGCTTACATTCACACAGCGAGAGCAACTACGGAGTAGTGTCAGGTAGACATATTAAAGTCTAGCTTGGGAGAAGTTCCAGAGTCCTATATAGGAAAGGTAACAGCCACTTTGAAAAAGCAAGTCTTGGCGGGTGGTTTGTAGGCCTGCAAAACCTTGTTTTGGTTGAAGTGTGAGAATCATATATGAGAACGCTTACATTCACTCAGAGAAAGCAACGATGGGGTTGTTTGTAGGCTTACTAAACTGCAGTTTAGAAGAAGCACGAGAATCACATATAGGAGCACATACATTTTGACGCACTGAAATTAACTATGGGGTGGTGTTTTATAGGCATGCTAAACTCTAGTTTGGATGAAGTTTGAGAATCACATATAAGAAAGCTTAGAGTCACTTAGAGAAAGCAAATCTCTGGGTGTGGAATGTAGGCCTGCTAAACTCTATTTTGGTTTAAGAGTGAGAGTCATATATGGGAAGGCTTACATTCCCTCAGAGAAAGCAACGACGGCGTGGTGGTTTGTAGGCATACTAAACTCTAGTTTGGAAGAAGTAGGAGAATGATATATGGGAACGCTTACATTCGCGTAGAGAAAGCAATTATGGGGTGGCGTTTTTGTAGCCATGCTAATCTCTAGTTTGGAAGAAGTTAAGGAGTAATATATAGGAAAGGGTACAGTCATAGAAACCAACTCTCGGGGGATGTTTTGTACACCTGCAAAACTCCAGTTTGGAAGAAGGGGGAGAGTCATATTGGGGACCACGTGCATTCACTCAGAGAAATCAACGATGGGATTGTGATTTGTAGGCATAGTCAACTCTAGTTTGGAAGAAGTACGAGAATCGTATATAGGAAAGCTTACCTTCACACAGAGAAAGCAACTATGGAGTGATGTTTGTATGCCTACTAAAATATAGTTTGGAGGAAGTTCGAGAGCCATATCTGGGAAGCTTACAGTCACTTAGAGAAAGCAACTCTCGGGGGTGTTTCGTAGGCCTGCTAAACTCTATTTTCAATGAAGTGTTAGAATAATATATGGGAACTCAGTGAAAGCAACGTTGTGGTTGTGGTTCCTAGGCATAATAACCTGTAATTTGGAAGAAGCAAGAGAATCACATGTAGAACCGCTTACATTCCGGCACCGAATGCAACTATGGGGTGGTGTTTTGTAGGGTGCAAAACTCTAGTTTGGACGAAGTTTGAGAGTCATATATAGGAAAGTTTAAAGTCACGTAGAGAAAGCAACTCTCTGGGTGTGGAATGTAGAGTTATTTTGGTTGAAATAGTTATTTTGGTTGAAGTGTGAGAGTCATATATGGGAACGCTTACATTCACTCAGAGAAAACAACGTTTGGGTGGTGGTTTGTAGGGCATACTAAACTGTAGTTTGGAAGAAGTACGAGAGTCCTATAGAGGAACACTTACATTCACACAGAGAAAGCACTTATGGCATCAGGTTTTGTAGGCATGCTAAACTGCAGTTTGGAAGAAGTTGGAGAACCTTATACAGGAAAGATTACCGTAACCTAAGGAAAGCAACTCTCGGGAGATTTTTTTTGTACACATGCTAAACTCTAATTTGGATGAAGTGTGAGAGTCAAACATGGGACCGCTTACATTCCTTCAGAGAAACAATACTGGGGTGGTTTTTGTAGGCATACTAAATAGTTTGGAAGAAGTACGAGAATGATATTTGGGAAGGCTTACATTCACACAGAGAAAGCAACTACGGGGTGGTGTTTTGTAAGCATGCTATAGTTTGGAAGAAGTTCTAAACCTGAACAGTCACTTAGAGAAAGCAACTCTTGGTGGGTGATTTTTAGGTCTGCTAAATTGTATTTTGAAAGAAGTACCAGAGTCATATATACTAATGCTTACATTCATGCAAAGAAAAAACCATGGGGTGATGTTTTGTGGGCATGTTAACCTGTAGTTTGGAAGAAGTTGGAGAGTCTTATTTAGGAAAGCTTACAGTCACCTAGAGAAAGTAACTCTCGGGAGAGCCTTTCTTGGCCTGCTAAACTCTACTTTGCATCAATTGTGAGAGTCAAACATGGGAATGCTTTCATTCATTCAGAGAACGCAACGTTTGGGTGGTGGTTTGTAGGCATTCTAAACTGTATTTTGGAGGAAGTACGAGAGTCATGTATATGAACGCTTACATTCAGGCAGAGAAAGCAACTCTGGGGTCGTATTTTGTTGGCATGCTAAACTGTGGTTTGGAAGAAGTTCGAGAGTCTTATATAGGAAAGATTACAGTGACACAGAGAAAACAACTCTTGGAAGTTTATTGGTAGGCCTGCTAAACTCTAACTTGGATGAAATGTGAGAACACTTGCATTCATTCACTCAGAGAAAGAAACATGGTGATGGTTTGAAGGCATAATAACTGTAGTTGGGAAGAAGTAGGAGAGTCATATATATGAACCGTTACATTCACGCAGAGAACGCAACTGTGGGGTGACGATGTATGCATGTTAATCTGTAGTTTGGAGGAAGTGCGAGAGTCATATCTGGGGAAAATTACAGTCACTTAGGGAAAGGAACCATCCTGGGTTGGTTTGTAGATCTGCTAAATTCTATTTTGGAAACAGAGTGTGAGTCATATATGGGAACGCTCCCACTGCGTGGTGTTTTGTTGGCATGGTGTAGTTTGAAAGAAGTTGGAGATTCTTATATAGGAAAGTTTACACTCACCTAGAGAAAGCAACTCACGGGGTGTTGTTTGTAGGCCTGCTAAACTCTAATTTAGATGAAGTGAGAGAGGCATATATATGAACGCTTCTATTGATGCAGAGAAAGCAACTATGGGGTGGTGTTTTGTAGGCATGCTAAAATATAATTTGGAAGAAGTTCGAAAACAGACAGTCACTTAGAGAAAGCCACTCTCGGCGGTTGATTTTTCGGTGTGCTAAATTGTATTTTGAAAGAAGTACCAGAGTCATATATACAAACGCTTACATTCATGCAGAGAAAGCAACTCTGGGGTGGTGTTTTCTAGGCATGCTAAACTCTAGTTTGGACGAAGTTTGAGAATCACATATAAGAAAGCTTAGAGTCGCTTAAAGCAAATCTCTGGGTGTGGAATGTAGGCGTGCTAAACTCTATTTTGGTTTCAGAGTGAGAGTCATATATGGGAAGGCTTACATTCGCTAAGAGAAAGCAACGATGGTGCGGTGGTTTGTAGGCATACTGAACTCTAGTTTGGAAGATGTAGGAGAATGATATATGGGAACGCTTACATTCATGCAGAGAAAGCAATTATGGGGTGGTTTTTTTGTACCCATGCTAACCTCTAGTTTAGAAGAAGTTATATAGGAAAGCGTACACTCATTTATAGAAACCAACTTTCGGTGGATGGACGGTAGGCCTGCAAAACTCTACTTTGGAAGAAGGGGGAGAGTCATATTGGGGCCACGTACATTGACTCAGAGAAATCAAGGATGGGGTTGTGGTTTGTAGGCATACTAAACTCTAGTTTGGAAGAAGGACGAGAATCATATATAGGAACGCTTACATTCATGCAGAGAAAGCAACTATGGAGTGATGTTTGTATGCCTACTAAACGATAGTTTGGAGGATGTTCGAGAGTCATATCTGGAAAGCTTACAGTCATTTACAGAAAGCAACTCTCTGGGGGAGGTTCGTAGGCCTGCTAAACTCTATTTTCAATGAAGTGTTCGAATCATATACAGGAACGCTTACATTCACTCAGAGAAAGCAACGTTGGGGTGGCCGTTTTTGAGCATACTAAACTCTACTTTGGAAGAGGTACGAGAGACAAATACTAACGCTTACATTAACACAGAGAAAGCAAATACGGGGTGCTGTAGTGCAGGCATGCTAAACTATAGATTAGAAGAAGTTCGAAAGCTGACATTCACTTAGAGAAAGCAACTCTTGGCGGGTGATTTTTAGGTCTGCTAAATTGTATTTTGAAAGACGTACCAGAGTCATATACAAACGCTTACATTCACGCAGAGAAAGAAACTATGGGGTGATGTGTTGTGGGGATGCTAAACTGCAGTTTGGAAGGTGTTCGAGAGTGTTATATAGGATAGCTTACAGTCACCTAGAGAAAGCAACACTCGGGACAGCTTTACAAGCCTCTAAACACTAATTAGCAGCAATTGTGAGAGTCAAACATGGGAACGCTTACATTCACTCAGAGAACGCAACGTTTGGGTGGCTGGTTTTTAAGCATTCTAAACTGTATTTTGGAGGAAGTAGGAGAGTCATATATACGAATGCTTACATTCACGCAGAGAAAGCAACTCTGTGGTCGTATTTTGTTGGCATGCCAAACTGTGGTTTGGAAGAAGTTCGAGAGCCTTATATAGGAAAGATTACAGTGACACAGAGAAAACAACTCTCTGTAGTTTCTTGGTAGGTCTGCTAAACTGTGATTTGGATGAAGTGTGAGAACGCTTGCATTCACTCAGAGAAAGAACTTTGTCGTGGTGGTTTGTAGGAATAACAACTGTAGTCCGAAGAAGTAGGAGAGTCATATATGAACGGTTACATTCACGCAGAGAAAGCAACTGTGGGGTGGCGTATGTAATCATCATAATCTGTAGTTTGGAGGAAGTTCGAGAGTCATATCTGGGGAAAATTAGAGTCACATAGAGAAAGGAACAATCGGGGGCTGGTGTGTAGGTCTGCTAAATTCTATTTTGGAAGAAGAGTGAGAGTCATATATGGGAACGCTTATGTTGACTCAGAGAAATCAACGATGGGACGCAGTATTGTTGGCATGCTAAACTGTAGTTTGGAAGAAGTTCGAGAGTCTTATATAGGAAAGTTTACAGTCACCTAGAGAAAGCAACTCACAGGGGGTGGTTTGTAAGCCGCTAAACTCTAATTTGGATGAAGTGAAAGAGGCATACATGGATACGCTTCATTCACTCAGAGAAAGGTAAATTGGGGTGCCGGTTTGTAGGTATACTAACTCCAGTTTGGAAGAAGTACTAGAGTCATATATATGAACGCTTATATGGACGCAGAGAAAGCAACTATGGGGTGGTGTTTTGTAGGCCTGCTAAAATATAGTTTGGAAGAAGTTCGAAAGCAGACAGTCACTTAGAGAAAGCAACTCTCGGCGGTTCATTTTTCGGTCTGCTGAATTGTATTTTGAAAGAAATACCAGAGTCATATATGCAAACGCTTACATTCATGCAGAGAAAGCAACTCTGGGGTGGTGTTTTCTAGGCATGCTAAACTCTAGTTTGGACGAAGTTTGAGAATCACATATAAGAAAGCTTAGAGTCGCTTAAAGGAAATCTCTGGGTGTGGAATGTAGGCGTGCTAAACTCTATTTTGGTTTTGGAGTGAGAGTCATATATGGGAAGGCTTACATTCACTCAGAGAAAGCAACGATGGTGTGGAGGTTTGTAGGCATACTGAACTCTAGTTTGGAAGAAGTAGGAGAATGATATATGGGAACGCTTACATTCATGCAGAGAAAGCAATTATGGGGTGGCTTTTTTGTAGCCATGCAAATCTCTATTTTGCAAGAAGTTAAAGAGTAATATATACGAAAGTGTACCGTCATTTAGAGAAACCAACTTTCGGGGGATGGTTTGTAGGCCTGCAAAACTCTACTTTGGAAGAAGGGGGAGAGTCATATGGGGGACTGGGTACATTCACTCGGAGAAATCAACGATGGGGTTGTGGTTTGTAGGCATACTAAACTCTAGTTTGGAAGAAGGACCAGAATCATATATAGGAACGCTTACATTCATGCAGAGAAAGCAACTATGGAGTGATGTTTGTATGCCTACTAAACGATAGATTGGAGGATGTTCGAGAGTCATATCTGGAAAGCTTACAGTCATTTACAGAAAGCAACTCTCTGGGGATGGTTCGTAGGCCTGCTAAACTCTATTTTCAATGAAGTGTTCGAATCATATACAGGAACGCTTACATTCACTCAGAGAAAGCAACGTTGGGGTGGCCGTTTTTGAGCATACTAAACTCTACTTTGGAAGAGGGACGAGAGACATAAATACGAACGCTTACATTAACACAGAGAAAGCAAATACGGGGTGCTGTAATGCAGGCATGCTAAACTATAGATTGGAAGATGTTCGAAAGCTGACAGTCACTTAGAGAAAGCAACTCTTGGCGGGTGATTTTTAGGTCTGCTAAATTGTATTTTGAAAGACGTACCAGAGTCATATACAAACGCTTACATTCATGCAGAGAAAGAAACTATGGGGTGATGTGTTGTTGGCATGCTAAACTGCAGTTTGGAAGGAGTTCGAGAGTGTTATATAGGATAGCTTACAGTCACCTAGAGAAAGCAACACTCGGGACAGCTTTACAAGCATCTAAACACTAATGAGCAGCAATTGTGAGAGTCAAACATGGGAACACTTACATTCACGGAGAGAACACAACGTTTGGGTGGTGGTTTGTAGGCATAATAACTGTAGTTCGGAAGAAGTAGGAGAGTCATATATATGAACGGTTACATTCACGCAGAGAAAGAAACTGTTGGGTGGTGTATGTACGCATGTTAATCTATACTTTGGAGGAAGTTGGAGAGTCATATCTGGGGAAAATTGCAGTCACTTAGAGAAAGCAACAATCGGGGGCCGTTTTGTAGATCTGCTAAATTCTATTTTGGAAGAAGAGTGAAATTTATATGTGGGAACGCTTATGTTCACTCAGAGAAATCAACGATGGGGCAGTGTTTCGTTGGGATGCTAAAGTGTAATTTGGCAGAAGTTCGCGAGTCTTATATAAGAAAGCTTACAATCACCTAGAGAAAGTAACTCTCGGCAGATTGTTTCTAAGCGTGCTAAACTCTAATTTGCATCAATTGTGAGAGTCAAACATGGGAACGCTTACATTCACTCAGAGAACGCAACGTTTGGGTGGTGGTTTGTAAGCATTCTAAACTGTATTTTGGAGGAAGTAGGAGAGTCATGTATACGAATGCTTACATTCACGCAGAGAAAGCAACTCTGTGATCGTATTTTGTTTGCATGATAAACTGTGGTTTGGAAGAAGTTCGAGAGCCTTATATACGAAAGATTACAGTGACACAGAGAAAACAACTCTCTGTAGTTTGTTGGTAGGTCTACTAAACTGTAATTTGGATGATGTGTGAGAACGCTTGCATTCACTCAGAGAAAGAACATTGTCGTGGTGGTTTGTAGGAATAACAACTGTAGTTCGAAGAAGTAGGAGAGTCATATATGAACGGTTACATTCACGCAGAGAAAGCAACTGTGGAGTGGCGTATGTAATCATCATAATCTGTAGTTTGGAGGAAGTTCGAGAGTCATATCTGGGGAAAATTAGAGTCATTTAGAGAAAGGAACAATCGGGGGCTGGTGTGTAGGTCTGCTAAATTCTATTTTGGAAAAAGAGTGAGAGTCATATATGGGAACGCTTATGTTGACTCAGAGAAATCAACGATGGGGCGCTGTATTGTTGGCATGCTAAACTGTAGTTTGGAAGAAGTTCGAGAGTCTTATATAGGAAAGTTTACAGTCACCTAGAGAAAGCAACTCAGAGGAGGTGGTTTGTAAGCCGCTAAACTCTAATTTGGATGAAGTGAAAGAGGCATACATGGATACGCTTCATTCACTCAGAGAAAGGTAAATTGGGGTGCCGGTTTGTAGGTATACTAACTCCAGTTTGGAAGAAGTACTAGAGTCATATATATGAACGCTTATATGGACGCAGAGAAAGCAACTATGGGGTGGTGTTTTGTAGGCCTGCTAAAATATAGTTTGGAAGAAGTTCGAAAGCAGACAGTCACTTAGAGAAAGCAACTCTTGGCGGTGGACTTTTAGGTCTGCTAAATTGTATTTTGAAAGAAGTACCAGAGTCATATATTCAAACGCTTACATTCATGCAGAGAAAGGAACTGTGGGGTGGTGTTTTCTAGGCGTGCTAAACTCTAGTTTGGACGAAGTTTGAGAATCACATATAAGAAAGCTTAGAGTCACTTAGAGAAAGCAAATCTCTGGGTGTGGAATGTAGGTGTGCTAAACTCTATTTTGGTTTAGATTGAGAGTCATATATGGAAAGGGATACATTCACTCAGAGAAAGCAACGATGGTGTGGTGGTTTGTAGGCATACTAAACTCTAGTTTGGAAGAAGTAGGAAAATGATATATGGGAACGCTTACATTCATGCAGAGAAAGCAATTATGGGGTGGCTTTTTTGTACCCATGCTAATCTCTAGTTTGGAAGAAGTTATATAGGAAAGCGTACACTCATTTATAGAAACCAACTTTCGGGGGATGAAGGGTAGGCCTGCAAAACTCTACTTTGGAAGAATTGGGAGAGTCATATTGGGGACCACGTACATTGACTCAGAGAAATCGAGGATGGGGTTGTGTTTTGTAGGCATACTAAACTCTAGTTTGGAGAAAGTACGAGAATCATATATAGGAACGCTTACATTCATGCAGAGAAAGCAACTATGGAGTGAGGTTTGTATGCCTACTAAACTATAGTTTGGAGGAAGTTTAGAATCTTATATAGCAAAGCTTACAGTCACCTAGAGAGAGCAACTCTTGGGAGATGATTTCAAAGCCTGATAATTTGCACCAACTCTTAAAGTCAAGTATGGGAAGGTTTACATCCACTCAGAACGCAAGGTTTGGGTTGCAGTTTGTGGCCTTAATTGTAGTTCAGAAGAAGTAGGAAAGTCATATATATGAACGGTTACATTCACGCAGACAAACCAGCTATGGAGTGATGTGTGTATGCCTACTAAACTATAGTTTGGAGGATGTTCGAGAGTCATATCTGGAAAGCTTACAGTCATTTAGAGAAAGAAACTCTCTGCGGGTGGTTCGTAGGCCTGCTAAACTCTATTTTCAATGAAGTGTTAAAATCATATACAGGAACGCTTACATTCACTCAGAGAAAGCAACGTTGGGGTGGCCGTTTGTGAGCATACTAAACTCTACTTTGGAAGAGGTACAAGAGACATAAATACGAACGCTTACATTAACACAGAGAAAGCAAATACGGGGTGCTGTAGTGCAGGCATGCTAAACTATAGAATGGAAGAAGTTCGAAAGCTGACAGTCACTTAGAGAAAGCAACTCTTGGCGGGTGATTTTTTAAGTCTGCTAAATTGTATTTTGAAAGACGTGTCAGAGTCTTATATACAAACGCTTACATTCATGCGTAGAAAGAAACTATGGGGTGATGTGTTGTGGGGATGCTAAACTGCAGTTTGGAAGAAGTTCGAGAGTGTTATGTAGGATAGCTTGCAGTCACCTAGAGAAAGCAACACTCAGGAGAGCTTTGCAAGCCTGCTAAACTCTAACAAGCAGCGATTGTGAGAGTCAAACATGGGAACGCTTACATTCACTCAGAGAACACAACGTTTGGGTGGTGGTTTGTAGGCATAATAACTGTAGTTCGGAAGAAGTAGGAGAGTCATATAAGAATGGTTACATTCACGCAGAGAAAGCAACTGTTGGGTGGCGTATGTATGCATGCTAATCTGTAGTTTGGAGGAATTTCGAGAGTCATATCTGGGGAAAATTACAGTCACTTAGAGAAAGCAACCATCGGGGGCCATTTTGTAGATCTGCTAAATTCTATTTTGAAAGAAGAATGAGAGTCATATATGGGAACGCTTATGATCACGAAGAGAAATCAACTATGGGGCGGTGTTTTGTTGGCATGCTAAACTGTAGTTTGGAAGAAGTTCGCGAGTCTTACATAGGAAAGTTTACAGTCACCCAGAGAAAGCAACTCTCGGGAGATTGTTTCTAAGCATGCTAAATTCTAGATTGCATCAATTGTGAGAGTCAAACATGGGAACGCTTACATTCACTCAGAGAACGCAACGTTTGGGTGGTGGTTTGTAAGCATTCTAAACTGTATTTTGGAGGAAGTAGGAGAGTCATATATACGAATGCTTACATTCACGCAGAGAAAGCAACTCTGTGATCGTATTTTGTTGGCATGCTAAACTGTGGTTTGGAAGAAGTTCGAGAGCCTTACATAGGAAAGATTACAGTGACACAGAGAAAAACAAATCTCTGTAGTTTGTTGGTAGGTCTGCTAAACTGTAATTTGGATGAAGTGTGAGAACGCTTGCATTCACTCACAGAAAGAACGTTGTCGTGATGGTTTGTAGGAATAAATGCTGGAGTTCAAAAGAAGTAGGAGAGTCATATATGAACGGTTACATTCACGCAGAGAAAGCAACTGTGGGGTGGCCTATGTAATCATCATAATCTAGTTTGGAGGAAGTTCGAGAGTCATATGTGGGAAAAATTAAAGTCACCTAGAGAATTGGAACCATCAGGTGTTGTGTAGGTCTGCTAAATTCTATTTTGGAAGAAGAGTGAGAGTCATATATGGGAACGCTTATGTTCACTCAGAGAAATCAACGATGGGGCGCTGTATTGTTGGCATGCTAAACTGTAGTTTGGAAGAAGTTCGAGAGTCTTATATAGGAAAGTTTACAGTCACCTAGAGAAAGCAACTCACAGGAGGTGGTATGTGGGCCGCTAAACTCTAATTTGGATGAAGTGAAAGAGGCATACATGGATACGCTTCATTCACTCAGAGAAAGGTAAATTTGGGTGCCGGTTTGTAGGTATACTAACTCCAGTTTGGAAGAAGTACGAGAGTCATATATATGAACGCTTATATGGACGCAGAGAAAGCAACTATGGGGTGGTGTTTTGTAGGCATGATAAAATATAATTTGGAAGACGTTCGAAAGCTGACAGTGACTTAGAGAAAGCAACTCTCGGCGGTTGATTTTGAGGTCTGCTAAATTGTATTTTGATAGAAGTACAAGAGTCATATATAAAATCGCTTATATTTATGCTGAGAAAGAAACTATGTGGTGATGTTTTGTTGGCGTGCTGAAATGTAGTTTCGAAGAAGTTCGACAGTCTTTTATAGGAAAGCTTACAGTCCCCCAGAGGAAGCAACTTTCGAGAGATAGTTTGTAAGCCTGCTAAACTCTACTTTGCATCATTTGGAACAGTCATACTTGGGAACGCTAACATTCTCTGAGAGAACGCAACGTTTGGTTGGTTGTTTGTAAGCATACTAAACTGTATTTTGGAAGAAGTAGCAGAGTCATATATATGAGTGCTTACATTCACGCAGAGAGGGCAACTATGGGGTGGTGTTTTGTAGGCATGCAAATCTCTAGTTGCGAAGAAGTTAAGAGTAATAGGAAAGCTTACAGTCTCACAGAGAAAGCAACCCTTGGGGGCCGGTTTGTAGTTCTGCTAAATTCTATTTTGGATGAAGTGTGAATCATAAATGGGAACGCTAACATTCACTCAGAGAAAGCAAGGTTGCGGTGGTGATTTTTAGTCACACTAAACTGGAGTTTGGAGGAAGTACGAGAATAAAAGAATGCTTACATTCACTCAGAAAAAGCAACGTTGGGGAGGTGGTTGGTAGGTGTACTATACTTTGGAAGAAGTACGAGCGTGATGCATAGGAACGCTTACATTCACGCAAACTATGGGGTGGCCTTTTGTTGGCATGCTAAACTATGTCCCAAAGTCATATATAGGAAAGCTTATAGTGAGAGAAAGCAACTCTCGGGTGGTGTTTTGTAGGTCCGGCAAATTGCATTTTGAAAGCAGTCCGAGATTCATATAAGGGAAGGCCTATATCCACTCAGAGAAAGCAATGTTAGGCTGGTGGTTTGTAGGCATACTAAACTGTATTTTGGAACTCGTATGTATGACTCTCACACTTGATCCAAATTAGAGTTCACCAGGCCTATAAACCACATCCTGAGAGTTGCTTTCTCTAGGTGAATGTAAGCTTTCCTATGTAAAACTCTCGAACTTCTTCCAAACTAAAGTTTAGCATGCCAACAATACACCACCGCATCGTTGCTTTCTCTGAGTGAACATAAGCATTTCCTTATATGAATCACTTTTTCCAAAATAGAATTTAGCAGACCTACAAACCAGTCCCCGATGGTTGATTTAGCTATGTGACTGTAATTTTCCCCAGATATGACTCTCAAACTTCCTCCAAAGTATAGATTAACATGCGTACATACACCACCCAACAGTTTCTTTCTCTGCGTGAATGTAACTGTTCATATATATGACTCTCCTACTTCTTCCGACCTACAGTTATTATGCCTACAAACCACCACCCAAACGTTGTGTTCTCTCCGTGAATGTAAGCGTTCCCATATTTGACTCTCACAATTGCTGCTAATTAGTGTTTAGAGGCTTGCAAAGCTGTCCCGAGTGTTGTTTTCTCTAGGTGACTGTAGCTATCCTATATAACACTCTGGAAGTCCTTTCAAACTGCAGTTTAGCATGCCAACAACACATCACCCCATAGTTTCTTTCTCTGCATAAATGTAAGCGTTTGTGTATATAACTCTTGTACGTCTTTCAAAATACAATTTAGCAGACCTAAAAATCACCCGCCAAGAGTTGCTTTCTCTAAGTGACTGTCAGCTTTCGAACTTCTTCCAATCTATAGTTTAGCATGCCTGCACTACAGCACCCCGTATTTGCTTTCTCTGTGTTAATGTAAGCATTCCTATGTATGTCTCTCGTACCTCTTCCAAAGTAGAGTTTAGTATGCTCAAAAACGGCCACCCCAACGTTGCTTTCTCTGAGTGAATGTAAGCGTTCCTGTATATGATTCGAACACTTCATTGAAAATAGAGTTTAGCAGGCCTACGAACCACCCGCAGAGAGTTGCTTTCTCTAAATGACTGTAAGCTTTCCAGATATGACTCTCGAACATCCTCCAATCTATCGTTTAGTAGGCATACAAACATCACTCCATAGTTGCTTTCTCTGCATGAATGTAAGCGTTCCTATAAATGATTCTCATCCTTCTTCCAAACTAGAGTTTAGTATGCCTACAAACCACAACCCCATCGTTGATTTCTCCGAGTGAATATACCCAGTCCCCCATATGACTCTCCCCCTTCTTCCAAAGTAGAGTTTTGCAGGCCTACAAATCATCCCCCGAAAGTTGGTTTCTATAAATGACGGTACGCTTTCCTATATATTACTCTTTAACTTCTTGCAAAATAGAGATTTGCATGGCTACAAAAAAGCCACCCCATAATTGCTTTCTCTGCATGAATGTAAGCGTTCCCATATATCATTCTCCTACTTCTTCCAAACTAGAGTTCAGTATGCCTACAAACGACCACACCATCGTTGCTTTCTCTGAGTGAATGTAAGCCTTCCCATATATGACTCTCACTCTGAAACCAAAATAGAGTTTGGCACACCTACATTCCACACCCAGAGATTTGCTTTAAGCGACTCTAAGCTTTCTTATATGTGATTCTCAAACTTCGTCCAAACTAGAGTTTAGCATGCCTAGAAACCACCCCACAGTTGCTTTCTCTGCATGAATGTAAGCGTTCATATACATGACTCTCGTACTTCCTCCAAAATACAGTTTAGAATGCCTACAAACCACCACCCAAACGTTGCGTTCTCTGAATGAATGAAAGCATTCCCATGTTTGACTCTCACAATTGATGCAAAGTAGAGTTTAGCAGGCCAAGAAAGGCTCTCCCGAGAGTTACTTTCTCTAGGTGACTGTAAGCTTTCCTAAATAAGACTCTCCAACTTCTTCCAAACTACAGGTTAACATGCCCACAAAACATCACCCCATGGTTTTTTCTTTGCATGAATGTAAGCGTTAGTATATATGACTCTGGTACTTCTTTCAAAATACAATTTAGCAGACCTAAAAATCACCCACCAAGAGTTGCTTTCTCTAAATGACTGTTCAGGTTTGGAACTTCTTCCAAACTATAGCATGCTTACAAAACACCACCACGTAGTTGCTTTCTCTGTGTGAATGTAAGCGTTCCCAAATATCATTCTCGTACTTCTTCCAAACTATTTAGTATGCCTACAAAAACCACCCCAGTGTTGTTTCTCTGAAGGAATGTAAGCGGTCCCATGTTTGACTCTCACACTTCATCCAAATTAGAGTTTAGCATGTGTACAAAAAAATCTCCCGAGAGTTGCTTTCCCTAGGTGATGGTAATCTTTCCTGTATAAGGTTCTCCAACTTCTTCCAAACTGCAGTTTAGCATGCCTACAAAACCTGACGCCATAAGTGCTTTCTCTGTGTGAATGTAAGTGTTCCTATATAGGACTCTCGTACTTCTTCCAAACTACAGTTTAGTATGCCCTACAAACCACCACCCAAACGTTGTTTTCTCTGAGTGAATGTAAGCGTTCCCATATATGACTCTCACACTTCAACCAAAATAACTCTATTTCAACCAAAATAACTCTACATTCCACACCCAGAGAGTTGCTTTCTCTACGTGACTGTAAACTTTCCTATATATGACTCTCAAACTTCGTCCAAACTAGAGTTTTGCAAGCCTACAAAACACCACCCCATAGTTGCATTCGGTGCCGGAATGTGAGCGGTTCTACATGTGATTCTCTTGCTTCTTCTAGGAACCACAACCACAACGTTGCTTTCACTGAGTTCCCATATATTATTCTAACACTTCATTGAAAATAGAGTTTAGCAGGCCTACGAAACACCCCCGAGGGTTGCTTTCTCTAAGTGACTGTAAGCTTCCCAGATATGGCTCTCGAACTTCCTCCAAACTATATTTTAGTAGGCATACAAACATCACTCCATAGTTGCTTTCTCTGCGTGAAGGTAAGCTTTCCTATATACGATTCTCGTACTTCTTCCAAACTAGAGTTGACTATGCCTACAAATCACAATCCCATCGTTGATTTCTCTGAGTGAATGCACGCGGTCCCCAATATGACTCTCTCCCACTTCCAAACTGGAGTTTTTCAGGTGTACAAAACATCCCCCGAGAGTTGGTTTCTATGACTGTACCCTTTCCTATATATTACTCCTTAACTTCTTCCAAACTAGAGATTAGCATGGCTACAAAAACGCCACCCCATAATTGCTTTCTCTACGCGAATGTAAGCGTTCCCATATATCATTCTCCTACTTCTTCCAAACTAGAGTTTAGTATGCCTACAAACCACCACGCCGTCGTTGCTTTCTCTGAGGGAATGTAAGCCTTCCCATATATGACTCTCACTCTTAAACCAAAATAGAGTTTAGCAGGCCTACATTCCACACCCAGAGATTTGCTTTCTCTAAGTGACTCTAAGCTTTCTTATATGTGATTCTCAAACTTCGTCCAAACTAGAGTTTAGCATGCCTATAAAACACCACCCCATAGTTACTTTCAGTGCGTCAAAATGTATGTGCTCCTATATGTGATTCTCGTGCTTCTTCCAAACTGCAGTTTAGTAAGCCTACAAACAACCCCATCGTTGCTTTCTCTGAGTGAATGTAAGCGTTCTCATATATGACTCTCACACTTCAACCAAAACAGGGTTTTGCAGGCCTACAAACCACCCGCCAAGACTTGCTTTTTCAAAGTGGCTGTTACCTTTCCTATATAGGACTCTGGAACTTCTCCCAAGCTAGACTTTAACATGTCTACCTGACACTACTCCGTAGTTGCTCTCGCTGTGTGAATGTAAGCATTCCTATATATGAGTCTTGTACCTCTTCTTAACTAACATCTGGCATGCCAAAATAACACTCCCCCATAGTTGCTTTCTTTGAGTCAATGTAAACATTCCTATATATGTCTCTCTCACTTCTTCCAAACTAGAGTTGAATAAGTCTACAAACCAATCCCCGACAGCTGTTTTCTCTGAACGAATTTAAGCGTTCCTATATATGACTATGGCACTTCCTCCAAACTAGAGTTTAGAAAGCCTACACTCCACCCCTGTTCTTTGCTTTCTCTAAGTTACTGTATGCTTTCCTATACATGGCTCTCGAAATTTTCCAAACTAGAGTTAGCATGCCTACTATACACCTACACATAATTGCTTTGTCTGAGTGAATATAAGCCTTCCTATATATGACTGTCGCACTTTTTCCAAATTAGAGTGTAGCCAGCCTGGAAAGCACCCCTTATAGTTGCTTTCATTGAGTGAATGTTAACATTCCTATGTATGACTCTCGCAACTTTTCCAATCTAAGATTTTAGCAATGCTACAAATCCCCCGCCGAGAGTTCCTATACATAACTGTCCTCTTTTTCCAAGCTAGAGTTTAGGAAGCCTAGAATCCGTCCCCCCGTAGACGCTTTATGTGAACGTAAGCGTTCCTATATATGACTCTCGCCTTCCTCCAAACTAGAGCTTAGCAAGCCTACAAACCAACTCCCTATAATTGCTTTCTCTGAATGAATGATATCGTTCCTATATAAGACTCTCGAACTTCTTCCAAACCAGAGTTTAACAAGCCAAAAAAGCACCCCCCATAGATGCTTCCTCTAACTCAAAGCTAATATTCCTATATATGATTCAGCTTCTTCATCCAAACTAGAGTAAGGCAAGCCTACAAATCACACATCAATAGTTGCTTTCTATAAGTAAATGTAAGCATCCCTATATATGACTATAGCAATTCTTCCAAACTGGAGTTTAGCAAGCCTACAGACCCCAGGACTCCACTCCATAGTACCCTGGGCATTGGCGCCTGCCTGTCATGCAGGACATAGGGGCGGACGCTCATCTCAGACACGGCATTGGTGGATTGTAGGCTTTTTTAAGTTTTTGAATTGAAGAACTCTGAGAATTGGAATTCGGTTTAGGGTAAGGTTAGGTGTTAGGGACTAGGATTAGATTTAGGGGTTAGGGTTTTAGGTTAGAATTAGGGTTAGGATTATTGTTAGGGTTAGAGATTAGGATTATGTTTAGTGGTTGGGTTTAGGTTTAGGGTGAGAGGCAAGAGTAAGGGTCAGGGATTAGGGTTACTGTTAGGAGTTAGATTCAGGGCTTACGAAGGGTTTGGTTTAGTGATAGGGTTAGGGCTTACGTTTAACGGTGTGTGTTAGGGCACGGGCCCCGTCTAATGTACGGGGCACTGTGGGTGTGGAGCAAGGCTGCGTCCCCACTTCATCTTACCCTTGGTGTTGGGCTTCAACTGTCATGCAGGACAAAGGCAGAGGCTCATGAAACGCATGGTTAGGATTAAGGTTTAAGGTTAGGGTCAAGGTTGAGGGTTAGGGTGAGGGTTAAGAGTTAGAGTTAGGGTAAGGGGGTTAGGGATAGGGTTAGGGTTAAGGGTTAGGTTTATGGTTCAGGTTTAAGGTTAGCATTAGAGGGTAGGGTTAGTGTAACTGTAGGTCAGTGTTGCGGTTAGATCTTTAGGCATTAGGGTAAAGGTCAGGGTTAGGGTTAAGAGTTAGGGTTAAGTTTAATGGTTAAGGATTGGGATTAGGGTTGAGGGTTAGGGTTAAGATTATGGGTAATGACTCAGGATCAAAGGTTAGGGTTATTTTTAGGCGTAGGGTTAGCGTAAGGGGTTAGGGTTAGTGTTAGTGTTGTTGGTAGGGTTAAGGTTAGGGTTGGCGTTTCAGAATTAGGGATTAGGTGTTATGGTTATGGCTAGGAGTTAGCGTTAGATTTACGGTATAGGTCTTGTTCTCAGGGTGTCATGCATTAACGTTAAGATAAGGGGTTAAAGTTAGGGTTACGGTGAGCTTTACCTGTTAAGGTGAGCAGTAGGATCAGGGTTAGGTGTTATGTTCTGGGTTAGGGTTATGGGTGAGGGGTAGGGTTTATCCTTAGGGCACGGGCCCTGTATGCACTAGGAGGCGAAGTTAGGGGTCTGTGATGGTCGCTGGGAACCCACTCTATCGCACACAGTGTATGGGCCTCTGGGTTTCATGCAGGACACTGTGGCAGAGCCGGCTTTCATGCATGGCTTAGTAGGATTGTAGGCTTTCAAAACTCTGAGAAAGCAAGAAGTCTGAGAATTAGATTTCGGGTTAGGATTACGGCACGGTTTAGGGATGAAGATTAGTGGTTAGGGTGAGGGCTTAGGGTTAGGGGTTAGGGTTAGGGTTAGGGTTGCTGATAGGGTGAAGGTTAGGTTTGACGTTTTAGAATTAGGGATGAGGTGTTACGGTTATGACTATGGTTTAGGATTAGAATTACGGGATAGGGCTTCTTCTCAAGGTGTTATGCATTCACGTTAAGTTAAGGGGCTAAGTTAGGGTTACGGGGAGGTTTATGTTTTAAGGTGAGCAATAGGATCAGGGTTAGGTGTTATGTTCAGGGTGAGGGTTATCTGTTAGGGGTAGGGTTTATACTTAGCGTACGGGCCCTGTCTGCACTGGGCGGGGGGCTGGGGTTAGGGGGATGGGATTGTCCCCGGGAACACACTCTATCGTACGCTGGGTATGGGCTCCTGGGTTTCATGCAGGACACAGTGGCAGAGCCCCCTTTTACTCATGGCATGGGAGGATTGTAGGCTTTGTAAACTCTGAGAAAGCAAGAACTCTGAGAATTAGATTTAGGGGTAGGATTCTGGTAATGTTTAGGGATGAAGATTAGTGTCAGGGTGGGGTCTTGGGTTAGGGGTTGGGGTTAAAGGTTAGTGTTAGGTTTAAAAGTTACAGTTAGGTTTACGGTTAAGTCTCAGGGTTCGGGTTAAGGTTTGGGTTTAGCGTTTGGCACAGGGGTAGGCTTCAGTGTTAGCTTCATGGTTAAAGATTAGGAGTAGGGTTAGTGTGAGGGTTAAGGGTAAGGGTCAAGATTAAGGGTTCAGGTTGGGGTTAGGCTTAGGTTTAGGGTTAGGGGTCAAGTGTCAGGTTTAGGGTTAAGTGTTGGGCTTAGGGTTGGGGTTTAGTGTTAAGTTTATCGTTAAGGATTAGGGTTAGGGTCAGGGTTAAATGCTTGGGTGCGGGTAATGGTTAGGGTCAGGGTTAAGGTTTATGGATAGGGTTAGTGTTAAGGGTTTACAGGTAAGTTTAGGGTTCAGGGTTAGAGTTAGCATTAGGGCTTAAGGTTAGGATTAGGTGGTAGGTTAGATTTTAGGGTTAGATCTAGGCGTTAGAGTAAGGGTTAAGAGATAGGGTTAGGTTTAATGCTTAGGATTAGGGTTAGGGTTTGGGGTTAAAGTAAGTGTTAGGGGTTAGGGTGAAGGATCAAAGGTTAGTGTTATTTTTAGCTGTAGTGTTAGGGTTAGGGATAAGGGATAAGGTTGGCGTGAGGGTTTTCCTTACTGTTAGGGTTAAGGTCAGGCTTAGATTAAAGGTTAAGGTTAGGGTCAGCGTTAAGTGTTAGGGTGAGGGTTAACGGTTACGGTAAAGGTTAAGCGTTAGTGTTAGGGATTAGCGATTAGGGTTTTTGGTAAGTGTTAGGGTTAGGAGTTAGTGTTTTATGAAGGGGTATGGTTAGAATTAGGATTCGGGTTAGTGTTAGGGTTAGGTTTAGGAGTTAGGTTTAGGGTAAAAGGATAGGATTAGCGTTAAGGGTTGGGCTCAGGTTTAGGGTTAAAGTTTAGTGTTAGGGTTAATGTTTAGTGTTATGGTCCAGTTTAAGTGTTAGGGTGAGGGTTAACGGTTAGGATTAGGCTTAGAGGTTGGGGATATAGTGAGGGTTCAGTGTTAGGGTTAGGTTTAGGGTTCAGGGTTAAGGTTAGCTGTAGGGGTTATGGTTAGGGTTAGGTGTTAGGTTAGTGTCAGGGTTAGGTCTAGTCGTGAGGGTAAGGTTTAGGGTTAGCTTTAAGAGCTAGGGTTAGGTTTAATGGATAGGATTAGGATTAGGGTTAAGGGTTAGCGTAAGGCTTAGGGGTTAGGGTGAAGTGTTAAGGGTTTTTGTTAGGCATAGTGTTGGGGTTAGAAGTAAGGGTTACTGTCAGTGTTAGGGTTGTAGGCAGGGTTACGGTTAGAGTTAGCGGTTTAGAATTAGGGTTAGGGATTAGGTGTTACAGTGACGACTAGGAGATAGGGTTAGAATTATGGGATAGGGGTTGTTCTCAGGGAATGGGTTATGCACTAACGTTAGGATAAGAGGTTAAAGTTAGGCTCACGGTGAGGTTTACGTGTTAAGGGGAGAAATAGGAACAGGGTTAGGTGTTATGTTCACTGTGAGGGATATCTGTTACAGGTATTTTTTATGCTTAGCGCACGGGCCCTGTCTGCCTTAGGCGGGGGTGGGGGGAGGTTAGGGGACTGGGATTGTCACCAGGATCCCACTGTATCGTACTCTGGGTATGGGCCCGTGGGTTTGATGCAGGACATAGTGGTAGAGCCTCCTTTCACGCATGGCATGGGAAGATTGCAGGCTTTCCAAACTCTAAGAAAGCAAGAATTCTGAGAATTAGATTTAGGGTTAGGATTATGGTTAGGGTTAAGGATGAAGTTTAGTGTTAGGGTGAGGGCTTAGGGTTAGGGATTAGGGTTAGGGTTAAAGGTTACTCTTAGGTTTAACGGTTACAGTTCGGTTTAGGGTTGAGGTTTACGGTTAGGGTTAAGATGAGGGGTTAGGGTTTGGTAAAGGGTTAGGGTTAGGTACAGGGTTAGGGTTAAGTGTTAGGTTTACGGTTTAAGATTAGGATTAGGGTTAGGATTAAAGGTTAGCGTGAGAGTTAACGGTTAGGGTTAAGGTTAAGTGTTAGGGTTAGGGTTTAGGTTTAGGGTTAAGGGTTAGGGTTAGCTTTAGGGTTCGAGTTATGTGTTAGGGTTTGTGTTAGAGGTTAGGGTTAGGTTTACTGGTCACGGTTAGGGTTACATTTAGGGGTTAGCATTAGGGTTAAGGATTAGGTTTAGGGTAAGGGTTTAGAGTTAGTGTTGGGCTTTAGGCTCGGGGCTTAGGTTCAGGGTCAGGGGTTAGGGTTGGTGTTAGGGCTTAGATTTAGCGGTCAGTTTAAGGGCACAGGACCTGGTTAATCTACGGTGAGAGGGGTGCGGTCGGAGTCATCACGAAAGCACAACATCATTCCCTGGGCCCTGGGACAAGACCTACATGCAGGACTCAGGCGGAGCCTCATCTCACACATGGCATGGCTGTATTGTAGGCTTGCTTCACTCGGGAATGGAAGTAGTGTGAGAATTAGGGTTAGGGTTGGGGTTAGGGGTTTCGAGTTAGGGGTTAGGCTTGGAGTCAGGGTTAGGTGCTAGGGATTAGTGGTTAGGGTTAGAGTTAGTGTTACGGGTTAGGTGTTAACTCTGGTTTAGGGGGCCAGGGTAAGGTTTAGGTTTGGAGTTAGCGTTAGGGTTAGGCGTTAGGGTTAAGGGATAGGGTTAGGGTTAAGGGTTAGGCTTAGGGTAAGGGTTCAGGTTTAGGGTTAGGGTCAGGGTTAAGGGTTAGTGTGAGGGTTAACAGTTAGGGATAGGGTTAGGGGGTTAGGGATAGGATTAGGCTTAAGGGTTAGGTTTATGGTTCAGGTTTAAAGTTAACATTAGGGGGTTAGGGTTAGTGTTAACTGTAAGTCAGTGTTAGGGTTAGATCTCTAGGCATTAAGGTAAAGGTTAGGTTTAAGGTTAAGTGTTAGGGTTATGTTTAATGGTTAGGCTTGGGATTAGGGTTAAGTGTTAGGGTTAAGGTTAGGGGTTATGACTAAGGATCAACGGTTAGGGTTATTTTTATGCGTAGGGTTAGGGTAAGGTGTTAGGGTTAGTGTTAGTGTTGTTGGTAGGGTTAAGGTTAGGGTTGGCATTTCAGAATTCGGGATCAGGTGTTATGGTTATGGCTAGGAGTTAGCGTTAGAATTACAGTATAGTGCTTTTTCTCAGGGTGTCATGCATTAACGTTAAGATAAGGTGTTAAAGTTAGGGTTATGGTGAGCTTTACCTCTTAAGGTGAGCAGTATGATCAGGGTTAGGTGTTATGTTCTGGGTTAGTCTTATGGGTGAGGGGTAGGGTTTATGCTCTGGGCACGGGCCCTGTATGCACTAGGAGGCAAAGATAAGGGTCTGTGATGGTCGCTGGTAACCTACTCTATCGTATGCAGTGTATGGGCCTCTGGTTTCCTGCAGGACACTGTCGCAGAGCGGGCTTTCATGCATGGCTTAGTAGGATTGTAGGCTTTCAAAACTCTGAGAAAGCAAGAAGTCTGAGAATTAGATTTCGGGTTAGGATTACGGCACGGTTTAGGGATAAAGATTAGTGTTAGGGTGAGGGCTTAGGGTTAAGGGTTAGGGTTAGGGTTAGGGTTGATGGTAGGTTGAAGTTTAGTGTTGGCACTTTAGAATATGTATGAGGTGTTATGGTTATGGCTAGGGGTTAGGTTTAGAATTATGGGATAGGGCTTCTTCTTTGGGTGCTATGCATTAACGTTAACATAAGGGGATAAATTAGTGTTATGGTTAGGTTTATGTTTTAAGGTGAGCAACAGGATCAGGGTTAGGTTTTATGTTTGGAGTTAGGGTTATCTGTTAGGGATAGTGTTTTTGCTTAGCGCACGGGCCCTGTCTTCACCAGGAGGGGGGGGGGTTAGGGACTAGGATTGCCACTGGGAACCTGCTCTATCATGCACTAGTTATGGGCCCCCGGGTTTCTTGCAGGACACAGTGGCAGAGCCTCCTTTTACTCATGACATGGGAGAATTGTAGGCTTTCTAAACTCTGAGAAAGCAAGAAGTCTGAGAATTAGATTTAGGGGTAGGTTTATGGTAATGTTTAGGGATGAAGGTTAGTGTTAGGGTGCGTTCTGAAGGTCAGTGGTTAGGGTTAAAGGTTAGTGTTAGGTTTAACCGTTACAGTCAGGTTTATGGTTATGTTTTAGGGTTAGGGTTAAGGTTAAGGTTTAGCGTTTGGTACAGTGTTAGGCTTAAGTTTTAGCTTTAGGGTTAAAGATTAGGATTAGGGTTAGGGTTAAGGGCTAGTGTGAGGGTTAATGATAAGGATCAAGACTAAGGGCTAGGGTTTTTGTTAGTGTTAGGAATAAGTCTTCGTGTAGGCTTTAGGGTTAGCGTTAAGTGTTATGGTTAGGGTTAGGTTTAGGGTTCATGGTTAGTGTTATGTTTAGGGGTTAGTGTTAGGGTTAGGGATTAGGTTTAGGGTAAGGTTTTAGAGTTCGTGTTCAGCGTTACGGTCGGAGCTTATGTTTACGGTTAGGGGTTAGTGTTAGTGTTAGGGCTGAGATTTAGCTTTTAGTTTAAGGGCACAGGACCTGTTTTATCTACGGTGAGAAGGGTGCTGTTGGAGTCTCCACGAAAGCACAAAATCGTTCCCTGATCCTTGGGAAAGGACCTACATGCAGGACTCAGGTGGAGCCTCATCTCACGCATAGTATAGCTGTATTGTAGGCTTGCTTCACTCTGAGAATGGAAGTAGTGTGAGAATCAGGGTTAGGGTTTGGGTTAGGGGTTTGGAGTTTGGGATTATGGTTCGAGTCAGGGTTAGGTCCTAGGGATTAGGAGTTAGGGTTAGTGTTAGGGATAGGGGTTAGTTGTTGGGTTTGGGTTAGGGTGCTAGGGTTAGGTTTATGGTTGGGGGTTAGCGTTTAGGGTTAAAGGATAGGATTATGGTTAAGGGTTTGGCTTAGGGTTAGGGTTAAGGGTTAGTGTTAAGGTTTAGGGTTAAGTTCAGGGTTACGTGTTAGGGTGAGGGTTAACAGTTAGGGTTATGGTTAGGGTCTTAGGGATAGGGTTAGGGTTAGAGTTAGGGGTTAGGATTAAGGGTGAAGTGTTAGGGTTATTTTTAGGCATAGTTTTAAAGTTAGGGGCTAGGGTAATGTTTGGTTTGATGGTAGGTTTAAGGTTAGGGTTAGCAGTTTAGAATTCCCATTAGGGATTAGGTGTTATGGTTATGGCTTGGAGTTAGGGTTAGAATTCAGAGATAGGAGTTGTTCTCAGGGTAAGTGTTATGCATTAACGTTATGATAAGGGGTTAAATTTAGGGTTATGGTGAGATTTACATTTTAAGGTGAGCAATGGGATCAGGGTCAGGTGTTATGTTCAGGGTTATGGTTAGGGGTGAGGGGTAGGGTTTATGCTTACGACTCGGGCCCTGTCTGCACTAGGCAGGGGGGGAGGGGTTTGGGGTTGCGATTGTCGTCGGGAACCCACTCTAGTGTATGCTGAGTATGGGCACTGGGGTTTCTGGCAGGACACAGTGGTAGAGCCTCCTTTTATTCATGGCATGGGAGGATTGTAGGCTTTCTAACGCTGAGAAAGCAAGAAGTCTGATAATTAGATTTAGGGTTAGGATTATAGTTAGGGTTAGGAATGAGGTTAGTGCTAGGGTGAGGGATTAGGGCTAGGGATTATGGGTAGAGTAAAGGTTAAATGTTAGAGTTAGGTTTAACGGTTACAGTTAGGTTTAGGGTTACGTTTTAGGGTGAGGGTTATGGTTAGGGGTTAGGGTTTGGTACAGGGTTAGGGTTAAGTGTTAGGTTTAGGGTTAAAGATTAGAATTCGGATTAGGGTTGACGGTTAGTGTGAGTGTTAACGGTTAGGTTTGTGTTTAAGGTTAGGGTTAGGGTTTAGGGCTAGTGTTAAGCGTTCGTGTTAGATTTAGGGTTAGAGTAAAGTGTTATGGTTAGGGTTATGGGTTAGCATTAGGGTTAAAGGTTAAGGGTTAGGTTTATTTTCAGGCACAGGGTTAGGATTAGGTGTTAGGGTTAGTGTTACCGTTAAGGTTTTTTGTAGGCTTAAGGTTAGGTTTAGCAGTTTAGAATTAGGGTTAGGGATTAGGTGTTATGGTTATGGTAAGGAGTTAGGGTTAGAATTATGGCATAGGGGTTGGTCTCAGGGTCAGTTTTATGCTTAAAGTTAGGGTAAGCGGTTAAAGTTAGTGTTACGGTGAGCTTTACGTGTTAAGGTGAGCAATAGGATCAGGGTTAGGTTTTATGTTCAGGGTTAGGGTTATGGGTGAGGGGTAGAGTTTATACTTAGGGTTAGGGTTAGGGTTAGGGTTTAGGCTTAAGGATCAAGGGTTAGGGTTAGGGTTAGTGTTAGGGCTGTTGGTAGGGTTAAATTTAGGGTTAGCAGCTTACAATTAGGTATTAGGTTTTACAGTTATGAATAAGAGTTAGGGTTAGAATTATGGGATAGGTGTTGTCCTCAGGGTAAGTATTATTCATTAACGTTAAGATAAGGGGTTAGGGTTAGGGTTATGGTGAGTTTTACATGTTAAGGTGAGCAATAGGATCAGGGTCAGATGTTATGATCAGGGTTATGGTTATGGGTTAGGGGCAGTGTTTATGCTTAGGGCACAGGCCCTGTCTTCACTAGGTGGGGGGGCTCGGAGGCTGGGATTGTCACCAGGAACCCACTCTATCGTATGCTGGGTATGGGCCTCTGGGTTTCATGCAGGGCACAGTGGCAGAGCCTCCTTTCATGCATGGCATGGGAGGATTGTAGGCTTTCTAAACTCTGAGAAAGCAAGAAGTCTGAGAATTAGATTTAGGGTTAGGATTACGGTTAGGGTTAGGGATGAATTTTAGTGTTAGGGAGAGGGCTTAGTGTTAGGGATTAGGGTTTGGTACAGGGTTAGGGTTAAGTGTTCGGCTTAGGGGTAAAGATTAGGATTAGTGTTAGGTTTAAGGGTTAGCTGAGGGTTAACGGTTAGGGTTAAGGTGAAGGGTTAGGGTTAGGGTTTAGGGTTAGGATTAGGGGTTCGTGTTAGGTTTAGGGTTACACTTAAGTGTTAGGGTTTAGGTTCAGGTTTAGGGTTCATGGTTAAGGTTAGGTTTAGGGGTTAGGTTTGGTGTAAGGGTATAGTGTTAGTGAAGGGAGTTTGGGTCAGGGTTTCTGTTTAGGGTAGGGGTTAGTGTTAGGACTTAGATTTAGCGATTAGTTTAAGGTCAGAGGACCTGTTTAATCTATGGTGAGAAGGGTGTGGAATTGGTCGCTGAGACACCACAGCATTGTACCCTGGGCCTTGGGCTCAGACCTACATGCAGGAATCAGGGGGAGCCTGTTCTCATGCATGGCATGGTTGTATTGTAGGCTTGGTTAACTCTTAGAATGGAAGAAGTGTGAGAATTAGGGTTATGGTTAGGGTTAGGGATTTGGGTTTAGGAGAGAGTGTTCAAATGAGGGTTAGGGGTTAGGCATTAGGGGTTAGGGTTAGTGTTAGGGTTAGGGGTTGGGGTGAGGGTTGGGTTAGGGGCTAGGGTTAGGTTTAGGGTTGGGGTTAGTGTTAGCGTTCGAGTTAGGGATTAGAGTTAGGGTTAAGGGATAGGATTAGGGTTAAGAGTTTGGCTTAGGGTTCAGGTTAAGGGTTAGGGTTATGGTTAAAGATTAGTGTTAGTTTAAACAGTTACAGTTAGGTTTAGGGTTAAATTTTAGGGTGAGGGCTTTTTAAACTCTGAGAGAGGAAGACGTCTGAGATTAAGATTTAGGGATAGGATTACGGTTAGGATTAGGGATGACGATTAGTGTTAGGGTGAGGGCTTAGGGTTAAGGGTTAGGGATAGAGTTAGGGTTAAGGTTAGTGTTAGTTTTAACGGTTAAAGTTAGGTTTAGGGTTAAGGTTTATTGTCAGGGTTAAGGTCAGGGGTTAGGGTTTCGTACAGGGTAAGAGTTAAGTGTTAGGTTTAGGGTTAAAGATTAGCATTATGGTTAGTGTTAAAGATTAGTGTGAGGGTAAAAGTTTAGGGTTAAGTTTAAGGGCTAGGGTTAGGGGTTAGTGTTAGGGTTAAGGGGTCTTGTTAGGTTTAGGGTTACAGTTAAGTGTTATGGTTAGTGTTAGGGGTTACGGTTAGGCTTAGGGTTCATGGTTAGTGTAACATTTAGGGGTTAGGGCTAGGGTTAAATGATAGTGTTAGAGTTAAGGCTTAGGCTTTGGGTAAAGGTTTAGGGATAGGTTTACGGGTTAGGGTTAGTGTCAGGGTAAAATGTTAGGGTGAGAGTTAACAGTTATGGTTAGGGTTATTGGTTAGGGGTTGTGTTTATGCTTAGGGCACGTGCCTTGTCTGCACTAGGCGGAGAGGTTAGGGGGCTAGCATATTCGCCGGGAAATCACTCTATCGTATGCTGGGTATTGGCCCCTGGACACAGTGGCAGGGCCTCCTTTCACACATGGCATGGGAGGATTATAGGCTTTCTAAACTCTGAGAAAGAAAAAGTCTGAGAATTAGATTTAGGGTTAGGATTATGGTTAGAATTAGGGATGAAGTTTAGTGTTAAGGTGATGCCTTAGGGTTAGGGGTTAGGTTTAGGGTCAGAGTTAAAGGTCAGTGTTAGGTTTAACAGTTACAGTTAGGTTTAGCGTTAAGGTTTAGTGTTAGGGTTCAGTTTAGGGGATAGGTTTTGGTACAGGTTAAGGTTTAAGTGTTAAGTTTAGAGTTAAAGATTACAATTAGGGTTAGGTTTAAAGGTAAGTGTGAGGATTAACGGTTAGGGTTAAGCATGAGGGTTAGGGATTAGGTTTAGTGTTAAGGGTTTATGTTAGTTTAGGGTTAGAGTTAAGTGTTATGGTTAGGGTTAGGGGTTAGGGTTAGATATAGGGTGCATGGTTAGGGTTACGTTTAGGGGTTAGGGTTACGGGTTAGGTTTAGGGTGAGTGTTTGGTGTTAGTGTTGGGCATTAGGATAAGGGCTTAGGTTTAGGGTTAGCGTTTAGGTTTAGTGTTAGGGCTTAGATTTAGCGGTTAGTTTAAGGGCACAGGACCTGTTTAATCTATGGTGAGAAGGGTGCAGAATTGGTCCCCTTGACACCACACCATCGTACCTGGGCCTTGGGCCCAGACCTACATGCAGGACTCAGGCGGAGCCTCTTCTCACTCATGGCATGGCTCTATTGTAGGCTTGGTGAACTCTGAAAATGGAGGAAGTGTGAGAATTAGGGTTATGGTTATGGTTAATTGTTTGGGGTTAGGGGTTAGGGTTCGAGTGTGGTTCAGGGTTTAGAAATTAGGAGTTAGTGTTAGTGTTAGGGTTAGGGGTTAGGGGTTAGTGTTGGTTTAGGGGCTAGGGTTAGATTCAGAGTTAGGGTTAGTGTTAGGGTTAGGGTTAGGGATTATGGTTAGGGTTAGGAATTAGGGTTAGGGTTAGGCTTAAGGGATAGGATTAGGGTAAAGGGTTAAGGCTTAGGGTTAGCATTAGGGATTAGGGTTAGGGTTAAATGTTAGGGTTTTGGTCTGATTTAAGGGTTAGGGTGAGCGTTAACAGTTAGGGTTAAGGTTAATTGTTAGGATTGGGGGTTAGGCTTAAGGATTCGTATTAGGGTTAGGGTATAAGGGTGAGACTTATGTCTTATGGTTAGGGACAGGGCTTTTGGTTAGGGATAAGGGTTAGGAGTTAGGGTTACTTTTAGGCATAGGGTAGGATTAGGGGTGAGGGTTAGGGTTAGGGTTAGTGTTAGGGTTGTTGGTAGTGTTAAGGTTAGGGTTAGCAGTTTAGAATTAGGGTTAGGGATTAGGTTTTATGGTTATGGCTAAGATTTAGGGTTAGAATTATGGGATAGGCGTTGTTCTCAGTGTAAGTGTTATGCATTAACTTTAGGAGATGCGGTTAAAGTTAGGGTTACAGTGTGGTCTACATGATAAGGTGAGCAGTAGGATCAGGGTTAGGTGTTACGTTCAAGGTTAGGGTTATATGTTAGGCGTACTTTTTATGCTTAGGGCACGGGCCCTGTCTGCACTAGGCGGGAGGATTAGGGGTCTAGGATTGTGGCCGAGAACTTTCTCTATCGTACACTGGGTATGGGTCCCTGGGTTTCATGCAGGACACAGTGGCAGAGCCTCTTTTCACGCATGGCATGGGAGGATTGTAGGCTTTCTAAACTCTGAGAAAGCAAGAAGTCTGAGAATTAGATTTAGGGATAGGATTATGGTTAGTGTTAAGGATAAAGTTTAGCATTAGGGTGAGGGCTTAGGGTTAGGGGTTAGAGTTACGGTCAGGGTTAAAGGTTAGTGTTAGGTTTAATGGTTACAGTTAGCTTTAGGGTCAAGTGTTAGGGTTAAGGTTAAGGTTAGGGGTTAGGTTTTGGTACAGGGTAAGGGTTAACTGTTAGGTTTAGGGTTAAAGATTACGATTAGGGTTAGGTTTAAGGGTTAGTGTGAGAGTTAACGGTTAGGGTTAAGGTTAAGTGTTAGGGTTAGTGGTTAAGTTTAGGTTTAAGTGTTCGTGTTAGGTTTAGGGTTAGAGTTAAGTGTTATGGTTAGGGTTTGGGGTTAGGGTTAGGTTTAGGGTTCATCGTTAGGGTTACGTTTAGGCATTAGGGTTATGGGTAAGGATTAGGGTAAGGGTTTAATGTTAGTGTTGGGCGTTAGGGTCAGGGCTTAAGTTTAGGGTTAAGGGTTAGTGTTAGAGTTAGCGTTAGGGCTTAGATTTAGAGGTTATTTTAAGGGCACAGGACCTGTGTAATCTATGGTGAGAAGTGTGCAGAATGGGTCATCGCCACACCACACCATCGTACCCTAGGCCTTGGGCCCAGACCTACATGCAGGTCTCAGGCAGAGCCTCTTCTCACGCATGGCATGGTTTTATTGTAGGCTTGGCTAACTCTGAGAATGGAGGAAGTGTGAGAATTATGGTTATGATTAGGGTTAGGTGTTTGGGGTTAGGGTTTAGTGTTCGCGTGAGGGTTAGGTGTTAGGGATTAGGGGTTAGGGTTAATGTTAGCATTAGGGGTTAACGGTTAGGGTTGGGTTAGGGACTAGAGATAGATTTAGGGTTGGGGTTAGGGTTAGGGTTAGGGGTTAGGGTTAGGGTTAAGGGATAGGATTAGGGTTAAGGGTTAAGGCTTAGGGTTAGCATTAAGGGATAGGGTTAGGGTTAAGGGTTAGGGTTATGGTCCGAGTTAAGGGTTAGGGTGAGGGTTAACAGTTAGGGTTAGGGTTATAAGTTAGGGATAGTGTTAGGTTTAAGGTCTAGGGTTAGGGTTAGAGGTAGCTTTACTGCTAATATTAGGTCTCGGCATTAAGGTAAGGGTTAGTGTTAGGGTTAAGGGTTAGGGTTAGGTTTAATTGTTAGGATTAGGATCAGAATTAAGGGTTAGGCTTAGGGTTAGGGGATAGGGTTAGGGTTTAGGGTAAACTTTTAAGGTTATGTTTAGGGATAAGGTTAGGGTTAGCGTTTAAGGTTAGGGTTAGTATTAGGGTTGTTTGTAGGGTTAAGGTAATGTTTAGTGGTTAGAATTAGGGTTAGGGATTAGGGGTTACTGTTATGGCTAGGAGTTAGGGTTAGAATTAAGTGATAGGGGTTGTTCTTAGCATAAGTGTTATGCATTAATGTTAGGATAAGTGGTTAAAGTTAGGTTTACGGTGAGGTTTATGTGTTAAGGTGAGCAATAGGATCAGGGTTAGAATTATGAGTGAGGGGTAGGGTTTTGCTTAGGGTATGGGCCCTGTCTGCCCTAGGAGTGGGATTGAGGGGGATGCGATTTTCACCAGAAACCCACTCTATCGTATGCAGGGTATGGGCCCATGGGTTTCTTGTAGGACACTCTGGCAGAGCCTGATTTCACGCATGGTAAAGGAGGTTTGTAAGCTTTCAAATCTCTAAGAAAGTAAGAAGTCTGAGAATTAGATTTAAGGTTAGGATTATCGTTATGGTTAGGGATGAAGTTTAATCTTAGGGTGAGGGCTTCGGGTAAGGGGATACGGTTAGTTTTAGGGTTAAAAGTTACTGTTAGGTTTAACAGTTACAGTTAGACTTAGGGTTTAGGTTTAGGGTTAGGGTTAAGCTTAGGGGTTATGGTTTGGTACAGGGTTAGGGTTAAGTGTTAGGGTTAGGGTTAAAGATCATGACAAGGGTTAGAGTTAAGGGTTAGTTTGAGTGTTAACAGTAGGGTTAAGGATAACTTTTAGGGTTAGGGGTTAGGATTAGTGTTAGGGCTGAGATTTAGCGGTTAGTTTAAGGGCACACGACCTGTTTAATCTATGGTGAGAGTGGTGCACAGGGTCGCTGCGACACAACACCACCGTACGCTGGGCCTTGGGCCAAGACCTACATACAGGACTCAGGTGGAGCCTCTTCTCACGCATGACATGGCTGTATTGTAGGCTTGGTTAACTCTGAGAATGGAAGAAGTGTCAGAAATCGGGTTAGGGCTGGCTGTAGGTGTTTTTCACCCCTAACCCTAACACTAACCCCCTAATCCTAACCCTAACACTAACCCCAAGGTTAAATCTAACCTTAACCCCTACGACAACCCTAACCCTAACCCTAACCCCTCTCACTGTAGAATAAACAGGTCCTGTGCCCTTAAACTAACCACTAAATCTAAGCCCTAACATCAACCCTAACCTCTGACCCTAAACCTAAGCCCTGAGCCTAAAGCCCAACACTAACTCTAAACTCTTACCCTAAAGCTAATCCTTAACCCTAATGCTAACCTCTAAACGTAACCCTAACTGTGAACCCTAAACCTAACCCTAACCTCGAGCGCTAACCATAGCACTTAACTCTAACCCTAAACCTAACATGAACCCTTAATCCTAACACTAACCCTAACCCTAACTCTTAACTTTAACCCTGACTGTTAACCCTCACACTAACCTTTAAACCTAACCTTAATCGTAATCTTTAACCCTAAACCTAATATTTAACCCTAATCCTGTACCAAACCCTAAACCCTAACCTTAAAGCTAACCATAAACCTTAACCCTGAACCTAACTGTAACGGTTAAAACTAAGAGTAACCTGTAACGCTACCCGTAACCCCTAACTCTAAGCCTTCACCCTAATACTAACCTTGATCCTTAACCCGAACCCTAACCCTAACCCTAAATCTAATTCTCAGTCTTCTTGCTTTCTTAGAGTTTAGAAAGCCTACAATCCTCCCATGCCATGCGTGAAAGGAGGCTCTTCCACTGTGTCCTGAATGAACCGCTGGGGCCCATAACCAGAGTACGATAGAGTGGGTTCCTGGTGACAATCCCAGCCCCCTAACCCCCCCCCCCGCCTAATGCAGACAAGGCCCGTGCCCTAAGCATAAACTCTACACCTCACCCAAAACTCTAACCCTGAAAATAACATTTAACCCTGATTCTATTGCTCACCTTAGAATGTAAACCTCACCGTAACCTGAACTTTAACCTCTTATCCTAACGTTAATGCATAACACTTACCCTGAGATTAACCCCTATCCCATAATTCTAACCCTATCTCCTAGTCATAACTGTGACAACTAATCCCTAACCCTAATTCTAAACCACTAACACTAACTGTTACCCTACGTAGTTACTGTTACGGTAACCTACTGTTACCCTAACACTGAACCTAACCCTTACTCCTAACGCCAAAGCTATGGCTAAAAATAATGCTAACCCTTGACCCTTTACCCTAACTCCTAACCCTAACCCTAATCCTAACCACTAAACCCAACCTTAGCTCTTAACCCTAACCCTAAACCTTACCCTGACGCCTAGACCTAACACTAACACTAAACTAACACCTAACCCTAATCATAACCCCTAAAGCTAACCCTAACCCTGAACCCTAAACCTAACTCTAACACTTAATACTAACTATATCCCTAACCCCTAACCCCAACCCTAACCCTAACCGTTAACCCTCACCCTAACCCTTAAACCGGACCCTAACACTAAATCTTAACCCTAAAGCTACGCCCAACCCTTAGCCATAATCCTATCCCTTAACCCTAAACCTAACCCCTAACCCTAAACCTAACACTAACCCCAATCCTAATTCTAACCATAGCCCTTAATACATCACTACGCCTAACCCCTAACCCTAACCCTAACCCCTAATGCTAACCCTAACACTGAACCCTAAACCTAACCCTATCCCTAACCCTTAAACATAACTCTATCCCTAACCAATAATCCTAAGCCTAATCTTTAACCCTCACCCTAGAGCTTAACTCAAACCGTAACCCTAAGCCTAAACCCCAACCCTAACACTTAACACAAACCCTAAGCCTAAACACTTAACGCCAATTCTATCCTTTAACCCTAACACTAACCCTGATGCCTAATCCTAACCCTAACACTAACCCCAACCATAAATCTAACCCTAGCCCCTAACGCAAAACTAACCCCTAACCCTAACACTAACCCTAAATCCTAGTCCCTAACCACTAAACCTCACTTGAACCCTAACCCCTAACACCAAACCCTTAACCCTAACCATAACCCTATTTCTCACACTACTTCCATTCTCAGAGTTAACCAAGCCTAAAATACAACCATGCAATGCGTGAGTAGAGTTTCCGCATGAGTCCTGCAAGTAGGTCTGGGCCAAAGGCCCAGGATCCGATGGTGTGGTGTCGCATGGAAACATTCTGCACCCTTCTCACCATAGATTACACAGGTCCTGTACCCTTAAAATAACCGCCAAATCAAAGCCCAAACACTGACCCTAACCCCTAACCCTACCTAAGCCCTGACCCTAATGCCCAACACTAACACTAAACGCTTACCCTAAACCTAACCCCTAAATGTAACCTTAACCATGAACCCTAAACCTAACCCAAACCCCTAACCCTAACCATAACACTTAACTCTAACCCTAAACCTAACATGAACACTTAACCCTAACCCTAACCCATAAACCTAACACTTAACCTTAACCCTAACCGTTAACCCTCACACTAAACCTTAACCCTAACCCTAATCCTAATCTTTGAGCCTAAACCTAGCACTTAACCCTTACCCTGTACCAAAACCTAACCCCTAATCTTAACCCTAAGCTTAAACCTTAAAGCTTAACCCTAAACCTAACTGTAACTGTTAAACCTAACACTAACCTTTAACCCTGACCCTAACGGAAACCCCTAACCCTAAGCCCTCACCATAACAGTAACCTATATTGCTAACCCTAACCCTAATCCTAGCCCTAAATTTAATTCTCAGACTTCTTGCTTTCTCAGAGTTTACAAAGCCTACAATCCTCCCATGCCATGTGTAGAAGGAGGCTTGGCCACGGTGTCCGGCATGAAACCAAGGGGCCCATACCCAGTGTATGATAGAGTGGCTTCCGGCATCTATCCCAGCCCTCTAAGCCCCCTCCTAGAGCAGACAGGGCTCGTGATATAAGCATAAACACTACCCCTCACCCATAACCCTAACCCTGAACATCACAGCTCACCCTGATACTATTGCTCACCTTAACACATCAACCTCACCATAACTCTAACTTGAACCTGTTATCCTAACGTTAATGCATAAGACTTACCCTAAGAAAAACCCCTATCCCTTAATTCTAACCCTAACTCCTAGCCACAATTGTAACACCTAATCCCTAAGGCTAATTCAAAACTGCTAAACATTACCTTATCCCTACAAACTAACCCTAACCCTAACCGCTAACCCTAACTGTACACCTAAAAATAACCATAACACTTGACACTTAACCCTAACCCTTAACCCTGATCCTAATCCTAACAATTAAACCTAACCCTAACTCTTAAGCCTAACACTAACACGTACCCTAATGCCTAGACCTAACCCTAAGAGTAAACGTAACCCCTAACCCTAACCCTAATCCCTAATGCTAACCCTAACACTGAACCCTAATCCTAAGCCTTAAACCTAACTCTATCCTTAACCCATAACCCTAGCCCTAACCGTTAACCCCACACTAACCCTTAACTCGAACTGTAACCCTAACCCTTAAAACTAAACCTAACACTTAACGCTAACCCTAAGCCTTAACGCTTAACCCTTATCCTATCCCTTAACCCTAACCCTAACCCATAACGCTAACCCTAACCCCACTCTAAATCTAACCCTAGCCCCTAACCCAACCCTAACCCCTAAGCCCTAACCCTATCACTAAACCCAACACCTACTCCCTAACCCCTAATCCTCACTCGAAGCTTAAGCCCTAACCCTAAGCCCTCTCCCTGACTAATCTTCATCCCTAACCCTAACCATAATCCTAACCCTAAATCTAATTCTCAGACTTCTTGCTATCTCAGAGTTTTAAAAGCCTACAATTCTCCAAAGCCATGCGTGAATGCTGGCTCTGCCACAGTGTCCTGCATGAAACCCAGGAGCCCATACTCTGTGTACAATAGAGTGGGTTCCCGGGGACAATCACAGCCCCCTAACTCCCCCTGCTAGTGCTGACAGGGCCCATGCCCTAAGCAAAAACCCTGCACCTCACCCATAACCCTAACCCTGAACATAACACCTAACCCTGATGTTATTGTTCACCTTAACACGTAAACCTCACTGTAACCCTAACTTTAACCCCTATCCTAATGTTATTGCATAACACTTACCCTAAGAACAAACCCTATCCCTTAATTCTAAGCCTAACTCCTAGCATAACCGTAACACCTAATCCCTAACCTTAATTCTAAACTGCTAAACATTACCTTCACCCTACAAACAACCCTAACACTAACCCTAACTCTAACCGCTAACCCTAACCCTAACCATTACCCTGATCATAATCCTAACAATTAAACCTAACCCTAATTCTTAACCCTAACACGAACCATTACCATAATGCCTAGACCTAACCCTAACTGTAACCCTAACCCCTAACCCTAACCCTAACCGCTAATGCTAACCCTAACCCCGAACCCTAAACCTAACCCTAACCCTATCCCTTAAACCTATTACTATCCCTAAACCATTACCCTAATCGCAACTGTTAACCCTCACTCTCACCCTTAACTTGGACCGAAACCCTAACCCTTAACCCTAACCTTAACCCTTACTGCTAATCTTAAGCCTTCACCCTTTACCTTAATCCTATCTTGTAAGCCTAACCCTAACGCTGACCCCTAACCCACCTGAACATTAACCCTAAACCTAAATCTAACGCTAGCCCCTTACAAAAACCTAACACCTAACCCCTGACACACTAATCCTAACTTCTAATTCCTAACCACTAAACTTCACTCAAACCCAAACCTCTAACCCCAAACACATAACCCTAACCATAACCCTAATTCTCACACTTCCTTCGTTCTCAGAGTTGACCAAGCCTACAATAGAGCCATGCCACGAGTGAGAAGAGGCTCTGCCTGAGTCCTGCATGTAGGTCTGGGCCCAAGGCCCAAGTACGATGGTGTGGTGTTCAGGCGACCCAGTCTGCACCCTTCCCACCATAGATTAAACAGAGCATGTGCCCTTAAACTAACCACTAAATCTAAGCCCTAACACTAAACCTAAATCCTAACCCTAAACCTCGGCCCTTATCCTAACGCCCAACAGTAACACTAAACACTCGCCCTAAACTTAACCCGTAACCCGAACCCCTAAATGTAACCCTAACCATGAACCCTAAACCTAACCCTAACCTCTAGCCATAACCATAACACTTAACTCTAAACCTAAATGTTACAGGAAGCCTTATTCCTAACCCTAAGCCCAACCCTAACCCTTAATCTTGAACCTTACCATTAACCCTCACACTAACCCTTAACCCTAACCCTAATCCTAATCTTTAACCATAAAGCTAACACTGAAGCCTAACCCTGTGCCAAACGATAAAACCAAACCTTAACCCTAACCCTGAAACTTAAACATAAACGTAACTGTAACTGTTAAAAATAACACAAACCTTTAACCCTAACCCCTAACCCTAAGAGCCCACCCTAACACTAATCTTCCTCGCTAAACATTACCATAATCCTACCCCTAAATCTAATTGTCAGACTTCTTGCTTTCTCAGAGTTTAGAAAGCCTAAAATCCTCCCATGCCATGAGTAAAAGGGGGCTCTACCACTGTGTCCTGCATGAAACCCAGGAGCCCATATCCAGCGTACGATAGAGTGGGTTCCCGGGGACAATCCCATCCCCCTAACCCCAGCCCCCCGCCCAGTGCAGACAGGGCCTGTACGCTAAGTATAAACACTACCCCTAACAGATAACCCTCACCCTGAATATAACACCTGACCCTGATCCTATTGCTCACCTTAAAACATAAACCTCCCCGTAACCCTAACTTATCCCCTTATCTTAACCTTAATGCAGAACACCCTGAGAAGAAGCCCCATCCCATAATTCTAATCCTAATCCCCAGCCATAACCATAAGACCTCATCCCTAATTCTAAAATGCCAACCCTAAACTTCACCCTACAAACAACCCTAACCCTAACCCTAACCTCTAACCCTAAGCCCTCACCCTATCACTAATCTTCATCCCTAAACCGTACCGTAATCGTAACCCGAAATCTAATTCTCAGACTTCTTGCTTTCTCAGAGTTTTGAAAGCCTACAATCCTACTAAGCCATGCATGAAAGCCGGCTCTGCCAGAGTGTCCTGCAAGAAACCCAGAGGACCATACACAGCGTACGATAGAGTGGGTTCCCAGCGACCACAACCGACCCCTAACATCGATTCCTAGGGCATACAGGGCCCATGCCCTAAGCATAAACACTACCCCTCACCCATAACCCTAACCCAGAACATAACACCTAACCCTGATCCTACTGCTCACCTTAACACGTAAACCTCACCGTAACCCTAATTTTAACCCCATATCATAACGTTAATGCATGACACCCTGAGAACAAGCCCTATACTGTAATACTAACCCTAACTCCTAGCCATAAGCATAACACCTAATCTCTAATTCTGAAACACCAACCCTAACCTTAACCCTACCAACAACACTAACACTAACCCTAACCCCTTACCCTAACCCTATGCCTAAAAATAACCGTAACCGTTGATCCTTAGTCATAACCCCTAACCTTAACCCTAACCCTTAACCCTATTCCCAATCCTAACCATTAAACATAACCCCAACTCTTAACCCTAACTCTAACCTTTACCTTAATGCCTAGAGTTCTAACCCCCACACTGACCTACAGTTAGAAGTAACACAAACCCATAATGCTAACCTTAAACCTGAACAATAAATCTAATCCTTAACCATAACACCCTAACCCTAACCCTAACCCTTAACCCTGACCCTAACCCTAAACCTTAACCCTAACCCTGAACCCTAACCCTAAGCCTACAGTTAACCCTAACCCTATCCATTAACCCTAACCGCTAACGATAACACTAACCCCAACCCTAAACCTACCCCTGGCCCCCTAACCCAGAATTAACACCGAACCCGTAACACTAACTCTACCCCTAACCACTAGCACCTAACCCTGACTCGAAACCTAACCCCTAACTCGAAACCCCTAACCCCAACCCTAACCTTAATTCTCACACTACTTCCATTCCCGAGTGAAGCAAGCCTACAATACAGCCATGCCATGTGTGAGATGAGGCTCCGCCTGAGTCCTGCATGTAGGTCTTGTCCCAGGGCCCAGGGAATGATGTTGTGCTTTCGTGGTGACTCCGACCACACCCCTCTCACCGTAGATTAACCAGGTCCTGTGCCCTTAAACTGACCGCTAAATCTAAGCCCTACCACCAACCCTAACCCCTGACCCTGAACCTAAGCCCCGAGCCTAAAGCCCAACACTAACTCTAAACCCTTACCCTAAACCTAATCCCTAACCCTAATGCTAACCCCTAAACGTAACCCTAACCGTGAACAGTAAACCTAACCCTAACCTCTAACACAAAACCTAACACATAACTCTAACCCTAAAACTAACCCTAACCCTTAACCCTAAACCTAAACCCTAACCCTAACCCTTAACCTTAATCTTAACCGTTAACTCTCATGCTAACCTTTAATGCTAACTCTAATCCTAATCTTCAAACCTAAACCTAACACAACCCTAACCCTGTACCAAAACCTAACCCCTCATCTTAACCCTATCCGCAAACCTCAACCCTAAAACGAACTGTAACCGTTAAACCTAACAGTAACCTTAAACCGTAACCCTAATCTGTAACCCTATCCCCTCACCATAACACTACACTTCATCCTGAACCCTAACCATAATCCTAACCCTAAATCTAATTCTCAGACTTCTTGCTTTCTTAGAGTTTAGAAAGCCTGCAATCCTCCCATGCCATGTGTGAAAGGAGGCTCTACCACTGTGTCCTGCATGAAACCCACGGGCCCATACCCAGAGTCCGATACAGTGGGTTCCCGGTGACAATCCCAGCCCCCTAACCTCCCCCCAGCTTAATGCTGACAGGGCCCGTGCGCTAAGCATAAATGATACCTTTAACAGATAACCCTAACCCTGAACATGGCACCTAACCCTGTTCCTATTTCTCCCCTTAACACGTAAACCTCACCGTGAGCCTAACTTTAACCTCTTAACGTAACGTTAATGCATAACCCATTCCCTGAGAACATCCCCTATCCCATAATTCTAACCCTATCTCCTAGTCATAACTGTAACACCTAATCCCTAACCCTAATTCTCCACCGCTAAGCCTAACCGTAACGCTGCCTACAACCCTAACACTGACAGGAACCCTTAGTTCTAACCCCAACGCTATGCCTAACAAAAGCCCTAACCCTTCACCCTTCACCCTAACCCCTGAGCATTACCCTAAGCTTTAACCGTAATCCTAATCCTAACCATTAAACCTAACCCTAGCTCTTAAAGCTAACCCTAAACCTTACCCTCACGACTAGACCTAACCCTGACACTAACCTAACACCTAACCCTAACCATAACCCCTAAAGCTAACCCTAACCCTGAACCCTAAACCTAACCCTAACACTGAACCTTCACTATATCCCTAACCCCTAAGCCTAATCCTAACTGTTAATCCTCACCCTAACACTTAAACTGGACCATAACACTAAACATTAACCCTAACACTAAACTTTAACCCTAACCATAAGCCCAACACTTAACCCTAATCCTATCCCCTAACCCTAAGCCCTAACCCTAAACCTAACCCTAACCCCAACCCTCACCCTTAATCTTGACCCTTACCATTAACCCTCACACTAACCCTAATCCTAATCTTTAACCATAAAGCTAACACTGAAGCCTAACCCTGTGCCAAACGCTAAACCCAAACCTTATCCCTAACCCTGAAACTTAACCATAAACCTAACTGTAACTGTTACACCTAACACTAACCTCTAACCCTAACCCCTAACCCTAAGACCCCACCTTAACACTAACCCTAACCCTAAACATTATCATAATCCTACCCCTAAATCTAATTCTCGGACTTCTTGCTTTCTTAGAGTTTAGAAAGCCTAAAATCCTCCCATGCCATGAGTAAAAGGGGGCTCTGCAGCTGTCTCTTGCATGAAACCAGGAGCCCATACCTAGCGTATGATAGAGTGGGTTCCCGGGGACAATCCCATCCCCCTAACCCCAGCCCCCCGCCCAGTGCAGACAGGGCCTGTACGCTAAGTATAAACACTACCCCTAACAGATAACCCTCACCCTGAACATAGCACCTGACCCTGATCCTATTGCTCACCTTAAAACATAAACCTCCCCGTAACCCTAACTTATCCCCTTATCTTAACCTTAATGCAGAACACCCTGAGAAGAAGCCCTATCCCATAATTCTAATCCTAACCCCTAGCCATAACCGTAACACCTCATCCCTAATTCTAAAATGCCAACCCTAACCTTCACCCTGCCAACAACCCTAACCCTAACCCTAACCCCTAACCCTAAGCCCTCACCCTATCACTAATCTTCATCCCTAAACCGTACCGTAATCCTAACCCTAAATCTAATTCTCAGACTTGCTTTCTCAGAGTTTTGAAAGCCTACAATCCTACTAAGCCATGCATGAAAGCCGGCTCTGCCACAGTGTCCTGCATGAAACCCAGAGGCCCATACACTGCGTACGATAGAGTGGGCTCCCAGCGACCATCACAGACCCCTAACTTCGCCTCCTAGTGCATACAGGGCCCGTGCCCTAAGCATAAACCCTACCCCACACCCATAACCCTAACCCAGAACATAACACCTAACCCTGATCCTACTGCTCACCTTAACACGTAAACCTCACCCTAACCCTAACTTAACCCCTTATCTTAACGATAATGCATGACACCCTGAGAACAAGCCCTATACCGTAATTCTAACCCTAACTCCTAGCCGTAACCATAACACCTAATCCCTAATTCTGAAACGCCAACCCTAACCTTAACCCTACCGACAACACTAACACTAACCCTAAAACCCTTACCCTAACCCTACGCCTAAAAATAACCCTAACCATTGATCCTTAGTCGTAACCTCTAAAGCTTAACCCTAACCCTTAACGCTAATCCCAATCCTATCCATTAAACATAACCCTACTTAACCCTAACCCTAACCTATACGCTAATGCCTAGAGATCTAACCCCAACACTGACCTACAGTTAACACTAACCCTAACCCCTAATCCTAACCTTAAACCTGAACCATAAACCTAACCCTTAACCCTAACCCTATTCCTAACCCCCTAACCCTAACCCTAACTGTTAAGCCTCACCCTAACCCTTAACCCTGACTCTAACCCTAAACCTTAACCCTAACCCTGAACCCTAACCCTAAGCCTAACCCTTAACCCTAAACCTATCCGTTAACCCTAACCCCTAACCCTAACGCTAACCCCAACCCTAAACCTAACCCTGGCCCCCAACCCAGACTTAACACCTAACCCCTAACACTAACTCTAAACCTAACCACTAATCCCTAGCACCTGACCCTGACTCGAAACCTAACCCCTAACTCGAAACCCCTAACCCCAAACCTAACCCTAATTCTCACACTACTTCCATTCCCAGAGTGAAGCAAGCCTACAATACAGCCATGCCATGTGTGAGATGAGGCTCTGCCTGAGTCCTGCATGTAGGTTTTGTCCCAAGGCCCAGGGAATGATGTTGTGCTTTTGTGGTGACTCCGACCACACCCCTCTCACCGTAGATTAACCAGGTCCTGTGCCCTTAAACTGACCGCTAAATCTAAGCCCTAACACCAACCCTAACCTCTGACCCTGAACCTAAGCCCCGAGCCTAAAGCCCAACACTAACTCTAAACACTTACCCTAAACCTAATCCCTAACCCTAATGCTAACCCCTAAACGTAACTCTAACCACGAACAGTAAACCTAACCCTAACCTCTAACACAAACCCTAACACATAACTCTAACCCTAAAACTAACCCTAACCCTTAACCCTAAACCTAAACCCTAACCCTAACCCTTAACCTTAATCTTAACCGTTAACTCTCATGCTAACCTTTAATCCTAACCCTAATCCTAATCTTCAACCCTAAACCGAACACAACCCTAACCCTGTACCAAACCCTGACCCCTCATCTTAACCCTATCCGCAAACCTCAACCCCAAAACGAACTGTAACCGTTAAACCTAACAGTAACCTTAAACCGTAACCCTAATCTGTAACCCTATCCCCTCACCATAACACTACACTTCATCCTGAACCCTAACCATAATCCTAACCCTAAATCTAATTCTCAGACTTCTTGCTTTCTTAGAGTTTAGAAAGCCTGCAATCCTCCCGTGCCATGTGTGAAAGGAGGCTCTACCACTGTGTCCTGCATGAAATCCACGGGCCCATACCCAGAGTCCGATACAGTGGGTTCCCGGTGACAATCCCAGCCCCCTAACCTCCCCCCAGCTTAATGCCGACAGGGCCCGTGCGCTAAGCATAAATGATACCTTTAACAGATAACCCTAACCCTGAACATGGCACCTAACCCTGTTCCTATTTCTCCCCTTAACACGTAAACCTCACCGTGAGCCTAACTTTAACCTCTTAACGTAACGTTAATGCATAACCCATTCCCTGAGAACATCCCCTATCCCATAATTCTAACCCTATCTCCTAGTCATAACTGTAACACCTAATCCCTAACCCTAATTCTCCACCGCTAAGCCTAACCGTAACGCTGCCTACAACCCTAACACTGACAGGAACCCTTAGTTCTAACCCCAACGCTATGCCTAACAAAAGCCCTAACCCTTCACCCTTCACCCTAACCCCTGAGCATTACCCTAAGCTTTAACCGTAATCCTAATCCTAACCATTAAACCTAACCCTAGCTCTTAAAGCTAACCCTAAACCTTACCCTCACGACTAGACCTAACCCTGACACTAACCTAACACCTAACCCTAACCATAACCCCTAAAGCTAACCCTAACCCTGAACCCTAAACCTAACCCTAACACTGAACCTTCACTATATCCCTAACCCCTAAGCCTAATCCTAACTGTTAATCCTCACCCTAACACTTAAACTGGACCATAACACTAAACATTAACCCTAACACTAAACTTTAACCCTAACCATAAGCCCAACACTTAACCCTAATCCTATCCCCTAACCCTAAGCCCTAACCCTAAACCTAACCCTAACCCCAACCCTCACCCTTAATCTTGACCCTTACCATTAACCCTCACACTAACCCTAATCCTAATCTTTAACCATAAAGCTAACACTGAAGCCTAACCCTGTGCCAAACGCTAAACCCAAACCTTATCCCTAACCCTGAAACTTAACCATAAACCTAACTGTAACTGTTACACCTAACACTAACCTCTAACCCTAACCCCTAACCCTAAGACCCCACCTTAACACTAACCCTAACCCTAAACATTATCATAATCCTACCCCTAAATCTAATTCTCGGACTTCTTGCTTTCTTAGAGTTTAGAAAGCCTAAAATCCTCCCATGCCATGAGTAAAAGGGGGCTCTGCAGCTGTCTCTTGCATGAAACCAGGAGCCCATACCTAGCGTATGATAGAGTGGGTTCCCGGGGACAATCCCATCCCCCTAACCCCAGCCCCCCGCCCAGTGCAGACAGGGCCTGTACGCTAAGTATAAACACTACCCCTAACAGATAACCCTCACCCTGAACATAGCACCTGACCCTGATCCTATTGCTCACCTTAAAACATAAACCTCCCCGTAACCCTAACTTATCCCCTTATCTTAACCTTAATGCAGAACACCCTGAGAAGAAGCCCTATCCCATAATTCTAATCCTAACCCCTAGCCATAACCGTAACACCTCATCCCTAATTCTAAAATGCCAACCCTAACCTTCACCCTGCCAACAACCCTAACCCTAACCCTAACCCCTAACCCTAAGCCCTCACCCTATCACTAATCTTCATCCCTAAACCGTACCGTAATCCTAACCCTAAATCTAATTCTCAGACTTGCTTTCTCAGAGTTTTGAAAGCCTACAATCCTACTAAGCCATGCATGAAAGCCGGCTCTGCCACAGTGTCCTGCATGAAACCCAGAGGCCCATACACTGCGTACGATAGAGTGGGCTCCCAGCGACCATCACAGACCCCTAACTTCGCCTCCTAGTGCATACAGGGCCCGTGCCCTAAGCATAAACCCTACCCCACACCCATAACCCTAACCCAGAACATAACACCTAACCCTGATCCTACTGCTCACCTTAACACGTAAACCTCACCCTAACCCTAACTTAACCCCTTATCTTAACGATAATGCATGACACCCTGAGAACAAGCCCTGTACCGTAATTCTAACCCTAACTCCTAGCCGTAACCATAACACCTAATCCCTAATTCTGAAACGCCAACCCTAACCTTAACCCTACCGACAACACTAACACTAACCCTAAAACCCTTACCCTAACCCTACGCCTAAAAATAACCCTAACCATTGATCCTTAGTCGTAACCTCTAAAGCTTAACCCTAACCCTTAACGCTAATCCCAATCCTATCCATTAAACATAACCCTACTTAACCCTAACCCTAACCTATACGCTAATGCCTAGAGATCTAACCCCAACACTGACCTACAGTTAACACTAAACCTAACCCCTAATCCTAACCTTAAACCTGAACCATAAACCTAACCCTTAACCCTAACCCTATTCCTAACCCCCTAACCCTAACCCTAACTGTTAAGCCTCACCCTAACCCTTAACCCTGACTCTAACCCTAAACCTTAACCCTAACCCTGAACCCTAACCCTAAGCCTAACCCTTAACCCTAACCCTATCCCTTAACCCTAACCCCTAACCCTAACGCTAACCCCAACCCTAAACCTAACCCTGGCCCCCAACCCAGACTTAACACCTAACCCCTAACACTAACTCTAAACCTAACCACTAATCCCTAGCACCTGACCCTGACTCGAAACCTAACCCCTAACTCGAAACCCCTAACCCCAAACCTAACCCTAATTCTCACACTACTTCCATTCCCAGAGTGAAGCAAGCCTACAATACAGCCATGCCATGTGTGAGATGAGGCTCTGCCTGAGTCCTGCATGTAGGTTTTGTCCCAAGGCCCAGGGAATGATGTTGTGCTTTTGTGGTGACTCCGACCACACCCCTCTCACCGTAGATTAACCAGGTCCTGTGCCCTTAAACTGACCGCTAAATCTAAGCCCTAACACCAACCCTAACCTCTGACCCTGAACCTAAGCCCCGAGCCTAAAGCCCAACACTAACTCTAAACACTTACCCTAAACCTAATCCCTAACCCTAATGCTAACCCCTAAACGTAACTCTAACCACGAACAGTAAACCTAACCCTAACCTCTAACACAAACCCTAACACATAACTCTAACCCTAAAACTAACCCTAACCCTTAACCCTAAACCTAAACCCTAACCCTAACCCTTAACCTTAATCTTAACCGTTAACTCTCATGCTAACCTTTAATCCTAACCCTAATCCTAATCTTCAACCCTAAACCGAACACAACCCTAACCCTGTACCAAACCCTGACCCCTCATCTTAACCCTATCCGCAAACCTCAACCCCAAAACGAACTGTAACCGTTAAACCTAACAGTAACCTTAAACCGTAACCCTAATCTGTAACCCTATCCCCTCACCATAACACTACACTTCATCCTGAACCCTAACCATAATCCTAACCCTAAATCTAATTCTCAGACTTCTTGCTTTCTTAGAGTTTAGAAAGCCTGCAATCCTCCCGTGCCATGTGTGAAAGGAGGCTCTACCACTGTGTCCTGCATGAAATCCACGGGCCCATACCCAGAGTCCGATACAGTGGGTTCCCGGTGACAATCCCAGCCCCCTAACCTCCCCCCAGCTTAATGCCGACAGGGCCCGTGCGCTAAGCATAAATGATACCTTTAACAGATAACCCTAACCCTGAACATGGCACCTAACCCTGTTCCTATTTCTCCCCTTAACACGTAAACCTCACCGTGAGCCTAACTTTAACCTCTTAACGTAACGTTAATGCATAACCCATTCCCTGAGAACATCCCCTATCCCATAATTCTAACCCTATCTCCTAGTCATAACTGTAACACCTAATCCCTAACCCTAATTCTCCACCGCTAAGCCTAACCGTAACGCTGCCTACAACCCTAACACTGACAGGAACCCTTAGTTCTAACCCCAACGCTATGCCTAACAAAAGCCCTAACCCTTCACCCTTCACCCTAACCCCTGAGCATTACCCTAAGCTTTAACCGTAATCCTAATCCTAACCATTAAACCTAACCCTAGCTCTTAAAGCTAACCCTAAACCTTACCCTCACGACTAGACCTAACCCTGACACTAACCTAACACCTAACCCTAACCATAACCCCTAAAGCTAACCCTAACCCTGAACCCTAAACCTAACCCTAACACTGAACCTTCACTATATCCCTAACCCCTAAGCCTAATCCTAACTGTTAATCCTCACCCTAACACTTAAACTGGACCATAACACTAAACATTAACCCTAACACTAAACTTTAACCCTAACCATAAGCCCAACACTTAACCCTAATCCTATCCCCTAACCCTAAGCCCTAACCCTAAACCTAACCCTAACCCCAACCCTCACCCTTAATCTTGACCCTTACCATTAACCCTCACACTAACCCTAATCCTAATCTTTAACCATAAAGCTAACACTGAAGCCTAACCCTGTGCCAAACGCTAAACCCAAACCTTATCCCTAACCCTGAAACTTAACCATAAACCTAACTGTAACTGTTACACCTAACACTAACCTCTAACCCTAACCCCTAACCCTAAGACCCCACCTTAACACTAACCCTAACCCTAAACATTATCATAATCCTACCCCTAAATCTAATTCTCGGACTTCTTGCTTTCTTAGAGTTTAGAAAGCCTAAAATCCTCCCATGCCATGAGTAAAAGGGGGCTCTGCAGCTGTCTCTTGCATGAAACCAGGAGCCCATACCTAGCGTATGATAGAGTGGGTTCCCGGGGACAATCCCATCCCCCTAACCCCAGCCCCCCGCCCAGTGCAGACAGGGCCTGTACGCTAAGTATAAACACTACCCCTAACAGATAACCCTCACCCTGAACATAGCACCTGACCCTGATCCTATTGCTCACCTTAAAACATAAACCTCCCCGTAACCCTAACTTATCCCCTTATCTTAACCTTAATGCAGAACACCCTGAGAAGAAGCCCTATCCCATAATTCTAATCCTAACCCCTAGCCATAACCGTAACACCTCATCCCTAATTCTAAAATGCCAACCCTAACCTTCACCCTGCCAACAACCCTAACCCTAACCCTAACCCCTAACCCTAAGCCCTCACCCTATCGCTAATCTTCATCCCTAAACCGTACCGTAATCCTAACCCTAAATCTAATTCTCAGACTTGCTTTCTCAGAGTTTTGAAAGCCTACAATCCTACTAAGCCATGCATGAAAGCCCGCTCTGCCACAGTGTCCTGCATGAAACCCAGAGGCCCATACACTGCGTACGATAGAGTGGGCTCCCAGCGACCATCACAGACCCCTAACTTCGCCTCCTAGTGCATACAGGGCCCGTGCCCTAAGCATAAACCCTACCCCACACCCATAACCCTAACCCAGAACATAACACCTAACCCTGATCCTACTGCTCACCTTAACACGTAAACCTCACCCTAACCCTAACTTAACCCCTTATCTTAACGATAATGCATGACACCCTGAGAACAAGCCCTATACCGTAATTCTAACCCTAACTCCTAGCCGTAACCATAACACCTAATCCCTAATTCTGAAACGCCAACCCTAACCTTAACCCTACCGACAACACTAACACTAACCCTAAAACCCTTACCCTAACCCTACGCCTAAAAATAACCCTAACCATTGATCCTTAGTCGTAACCCCTAAAGCTTAACCCTAACCTTTAATGCTAATCCCAATCCTAACCATTAAACATAACCCTACTTAACCCTAACCCTAACCTATACGCTAATGCCTAGAGATCTAACCCCAACACTGACCTACAGTTAACACTAACCCTAACCCCTAATCCTAACCTTAAACCTGAACCATAAACCTAACCCTTAACCTTAACCCTATTCCTAACCCCCTAACCCTAACCCTAACTGTTAAGCCTCACCCTAACACTTAACCCTGACTCTAACCCTAAACCTTAACCCTAACCCTGAACCCTAACCCTAAGCCTAACCCTTAACCCTAACCCTATCCGTTAACCCTAACCCCTAACCCTAACGCTAACCCCAACCCTAAACCTAACCCTGGCCCCCAACCCAGACTTAACACCTAACCCCTAACACTAACTCTAAACCTAACCACTAATCCCTAGCACCTGACCCTGACTCGAAACCTAACCCCTAACTCGAAACCCCTAACCCCAAACCTAACCCTAATTCTCACACTACTTCCATTCCCAGAGTGAAGCAAGCCTACAATACAGCCATGCCATGTGTGAGATGAGGCTCTGCCTGAGTCCTGCATGTAGGTTTTGTCCCAAGGCCCAGGGAATGATGTTGTGCTTTTGTGGTGACTCCGACCACACCCCTCTCACCGTAGATTAACCAGGTCCTGTGCCCTTAAACTGACCGCTAAATCTAAGCCCTAACACCAACCCTAACCTCTGACCCTGAACCTAAGCCCCGAGCCTAAAGCCCAACACTAACTCTAAACACTTACCCTAAACCTAATCCCTAACCCTAATGCTAACCCCTAAACGTAACTCTAACCACGAACAGTAAACCTAACCCTAACCTCTAACACAAACCCTAACACATAACTCTAACCCTAAAACTAACCCTAACCCTTAACCCTAAACCTAAACCCTAACCCTAACCCTTAACCTTAATCTTAACCGTTAACTCTCATGCTAACCTTTAATGCTAACCCTAATCCTAATCTTCAACCCTAAACCGAACACAACCCTAACCCTGTACCAAACCCTGACCCCTCATCTTAACCCTATCCGCAAACTTCAACCCCAAAACGAACTGTAACCGTTAAACCTAACAGTAACCTTAAACCGTAACCCTAATCTGTAACCCTATCCCCTCACCATAACACTACACTTCATCCTGAACCCTAACCATAATCCTAACCCTAAATCTAATTCTCAGACTTCTTGCTTTCTTAGAGTTTAGAAAGCCTGCAATCCTCCCATGCCATGTGTGAAAGGAGGCTCTATCACTGTGTCCTGCATGAAATCCACGAGCCGATACCCAGAGTCCGATACAGTGGGTTCCCGGTGACAATCCCAGCCCCCTAACCTCCCCCCAGCCTAATGCCGACAGGGCCCGTGCGCTAAGCATAAATGATACCTTTAACAGATAACCCTAACCCTGAACATGGCACCTAACCCTGTTCCTATTTCTCCCCTTAACACGTAAACCTCACCGTGAGCCTAACTTTAACCTCTTAACGTAACGTTAATGCATAACCCATTCCCTGAGAACATCCCCTATCCCATAATTCTAACCCTATCTCCTAGTCATAACTGTAACACCTAATCCCTAACCCTAATTCTCCACCGCTAAGCCTAACCGTAACGCTGCCTACAACCCTAACACTGACAGGAACCCTTAGTTCTAACCCCAACGCTATGCCTAACAAAAGCCCTAACCCTTCACCCTTCACCCTAACCCCTGAGCATTACCCTAACCTTTAACCGTAATCCTAATCCTAACCATTAAACCTAACCCTAGCTCTTAAAGCTAACCCTAAACCTTACCCTCACGACTAGACCTAACCCTGACACTAACCTAACACCTAACCCTAACCATAACCCCTAAAGCTAACCCTAACCCTGAAACCTAAACCTAACCCTAACACTGAACCTTCACTATATCCCTAACCCCTAAGCCTAATCCTAACTGTTAACCATCACCCTAACACTTAAACTGGACCATAACACTAAACATTAACCCTAACACTAAACTTTAACCCTAACCATAAGCCCAACACTTAACCCTAATCCTATCCCCTAACCCTAAGCCCTAACCCTAAACCTAACCCTAACCCCAACCCTCACCCTTAATCTTGACCCTTACCATTAACCCTCACACTAACCCTAATCCTAATCTTTAACCATAAAGCTAACACTGAAGCCTAACCCTGTGCCAAACGCTAAACCCAAACCTTAACCCTAACCCTGAAACTTAACCATAAACCTAACTGTAACTGTTACACCTAACACTAACCTCTAACCCTAACCCCTAACCCTAAGACCCCACCTTAACACTAACCCTAACCCTAAACATTATCATAATCCTACCCCTAAATCTAATTCTCGGACTTCTTGCTTTCTTAGAGTTTAGAAAGCCTAAAATCCTCCCATGCCATGAGTAAAAGGGGGCTCTGCAGCTGTCTCTTGCATGAAACCAGGAGCCCATACCTAGCGTATGATAGAGTGGGTTCCCGGGGACAATCCCATCCCCCTAACCCCAGCCCCCCGCCCAGTGCAGACAGGGCCTGTACGCTAAGTATAAACACTACCCCTAACAGATAACCCTCACCCTGAACATAGCACCTGACCCTGATCCTATTGCTCACCTTAAAACATAAACCTCCCCGTAACCCTAACTTATCCCCTTATCTTAACCTTAATGCATAACACCCTGAGAAGAAGCCCTATCCCATAATTCTAATCCTAACCCCTAGCCATAACCGTAACACCTCATCCCTAATTCTAAAATGCCAACCCCAACCTTCACCCTGCCAACAACCCTAACCCTAACCCTAACCCCTAACCCTAAGCCCTCACCCTATCGCTAATCTTCATCCCTAAACCGTACCGTAATCCTAACCCTAAATCTAATTCTCAGACTTGCTTTCTCAGAGTTTTGAAAGCCTACAATCCTACTAAGCCATGCATGAAAGCCCGCTCTGCCACAGTGTCCTGCATGAAACCCAGAGGCCCATACACTGCGTACGATAGAGTGGGCTCCCAGCGACCATCACAGACCCCTAACTTCGCCTCCTAGTGCATACAGGGCCCGTGCCCTAAGCATAAACCCTACCCCACACCCATAACCCTAACCCAGAACATAACACCTAACCCTGATCCTACTGCTCACCTTAACACGTAAACCTCACCCTAACCCTAACTTAACCCCTTATCTTAACGATAATGCATGACACCCTGAGAACAAGCCCTATACCGTAATTCTAACCCTAACTCCTAGCCGTAACCATAACACCTAATCCCTAATTCTGAAACGCCAACCCTAACCTTAACCCTACCAACAACACTAACACTAACCCTAAAACCCTTACCCTAACCCTACGCCTAAAAATAACCCTAACCATTGATCCTTAGTCATAACCCCTAAAGATTAACCCTAACCCTTAACGCGAATCCCAATCCTAACCATTAAACATAACCCTACTTAACCCTAACCCTAACCTATACGCTAATGCCTAGAGATCTAACCCGAACACTGACCTACAGTTAACACTAAACCTAACCCCTAATCCTAACCTTAAACCTGAACCATAAACCTAACCCTTAACCTTAACCCTATTCCTAACCCCCTAACCCTAACCCTAACTGTTAAGCCTCACCCTAACACTTAACCCTGACTCTAACCCTAAACCTTAACCCTAACCCTGAACCCTAACCCTAAGCCTAACCCTTAACCCTAACCCTATCCGTTAACCCTAACCCCTAACCCTAACGCTAACCCCAACCCTAAACCTAACCCTGGCCCCCAACCCAGACTTAACACCTAACCCCTAACACTAACTCTAAACCTAACCACTAATCCCTAGCACCTGACCCTGACTCGAAACCTAACCCCTAACTCGAAACCCCTAACCCCAAA